>NC_064410.1:65297500-65310000 GCF_023375975.1 Astyanax mexicanus | reverse complement strand
GCTCGCCATGTTATTGTGCTTGAAATACTTGGGAAGAACCTCTTTGGAGAACCTGCCCTGGTCGAACACATGGAAGCTATTTCCGTGCTGAAACACAACAGGAAGCGTCTGTTTAGTTTTGTTATCTGTTGCTGCAGAGTTTGTGTTTTCCTCTATTTCTGATTGGTGCACTATTCTTCTTCATGCTGCAGGTGTTTAAAAACTCCAGCAGCACCGCTGTATCTAAAACACATTAACACCTCATACACCACCCTGCTAATCACCGCTGTATCTGATCCACTCACTGTACCAGCTCAACACACTATAACACCTCATACACCACCACCATGCTAATAATAATAATCATAATAATCATAATAATAGCTGTTCTGTGTTGGTTTTCTATCATGTGGGTTCTGAGTGTATATATTAAAAAATGAATGCTGTAAATGACAATATTTGCATTTGGAATTTGGGAGAAATATTGTCAGTAGTTTGCTTAACTACAGTAAACGATTAAATCAGGCCCATTAATATGGGAGCTAGTATTTATCACTAACAATTTCTCCCTGTGTTACAGAGAGAGAGAACCTTTTGAATTTATGCTATTAGACAATGATCAATTTATAAATAACTGAACAGAACAGATAATCAATAACTAAGACAGTGAGGAGGAGCTCAGGCCTGTACTCGGATAGTTAGCTAGTTAGGCTAAGCTAAGATAGGATAGGCTAGGCTAGGCTAGGCTAACATCATGTTCTCGGACTGACACTCTTATTTACTAGAGATGAAACACAATTAATCATTTACGACACAATTATAACACGTTTACTCATAACTCTGATACCCGCTTACTGACCTACAGCAGCTACTGAACATCAGAACACACTTTATTTCAATTTATATCTCTTTAATTTTCTGTTTCCTCAGTTACTGAAGTTAGTACTGTTAGCATTAGCTTAGCTAATCTCTCATCTCTTTAGCATTAGCTTAGCATTAGCTGGCTGAGCTCCGCGGGCCGCGCTGTAATCTAAACTGAAATTGTGTAAAATCGGGTTTCTGACTGAAATAATTATGAGTTTAAATGTGTGAATCTGTAAACTGTGTAGAATCGGGTTTATCTAAGGGAGTAAATCTCTGTGTGTGTAAATAATAATACAAAACTGAATCTGCGCTGTTAGCCCTGTAGCTAAGCTAACAGGCTAGGCTAGGCTCTCTGGGTGAGGGGCGGGTCGGTACCGGACTCCAGCATATCAGCGGGTCGGTCTCCGGATCCTCCACCAGGGTCCACAGTTTGGTGAGGAAAGCTGGAACATTACTGCCCGGAACCGCGAGCCCAGCAGAACCCAGAGCCCCGAACTCCATCCTCGAGTTCCGCCCAGTAAACCCAGCCGCTCCCAGAACCTCCAGAAACTCCAGAACCTCCAGAAACTCCAGAACCCGGTCCCGCAGCGCTACACTCCGGTTACTCTCCTGCCCGCCCGGTTCCGCTGATCACAGTCCCGCGGTTCGGAAGCTGATAGCGGTTCTGTTCGGACTCAGTAAATCGCTGTTCTGAAAGTTAAACAGTGGAAAATTCCAGCGCGTCCACATTTCTCCTGAACTGCGCAGCACCAGAACCGAGCGTGACGTCATAAAAATAAAAGCACGTTCACGCCTTAAATATGATATTAAAAACACTTTAAACTAAACAATCGCTATAAATACAGTTTATACATTAATGTTTAAATAATCATCTAACGTATATACGTTTTTACAAATTAACTGATTATTTATATTTATACAGCTTATATTATTTTAATAAAAGTAATTCGAAATTTAAAAGCTAAATAAAAAAACATTAGAAACATAGAATAATACAAACATTACAGATTTGTCAAATATATATATATTAAAAATAAAACAATAGGAATAATATTAAAAATATTTAAATAAATGTATTTAAAAAAAAAAGTCTTTAGAGCGTACTTCAAACAGCAAACATAAAACAATAATAAAACTACAGAGCTCCAGCGATGGTGTGAGAATGAACAAAAACGTGTTTAATTTTTTTAAAAACAATATAAATATATAAACACTAAAATATTTAATTAAAAAAAAATATTTGTAACTTTTTAAAAAGGCTAACACGTGGTCGTCCTCTGACCCGTGACGTCACTGGAACCCACATGGTTGCAGCAGCATGTCGGCGCGCGGAGCTGCAGCGGAGAGAAACAGCGGGATGAAGAAAACAACAGAAAAGAGGAAAAACAGAGAAAAGGAGGAGCAGCAGCAGGAGGAGGAGGAGGTGAAGATTATATTATTATTAAATTATATTATTAAATAGGGGTTAAACTGAGACCGGGTTCGGCTCTAATACTCAAACACCAACCCCTCTCACTCCTCTCACCCCTCTCACTCCACTCACTCCTCTCGCTCCTCTCACTCCTCTCACCCCTCTCACTCCTCTCGCTCCTCTCACTCCTCTCACCCCTCTCACTCCTCTCACTCACTAACAGCTCCACAACTACAGTACAGACCTTCCTTATACTAACTCCAATATCGCACTCCTCACACTAACCGCACTCTCTCACTCCCCCACTCTCACACTCACTCCTCACTCTTTCAATCACAGCTCAGACGTGTTCACACGGGTCACTGGATTCTCTGTTCTAAATCAGTTTAAAAGTATTGAGTACTGAGTATTTTCTCATTGTGTTGTTGGGGTTTTGGTTCATGTTGGGTTTATTTCAGTTCAGGTTGAGTTTGGGGGTTAGGTTTGGGGGTTAGGGTGTTGGGTTTGGGGGTTTGGGTGTTGGGTTTGGGGGTTAGATGGGGTTAGTTTGAGGGGTTAGTTTGGGTTTAGGTTGTCGGTTCATTTAGGGATAGGTTAAGGGTTAGTTTGGGGTTAGTTGGTTTGGGGGTTAGATTGGGGGGTTTTGTTTGGTTTCACACAAGAGTATATATATATTCATTCCACCAGATTAATTATGATAGTTTATATGAACTAAAGTTGTTTAATTGTAAATTTGGTTTTTATAATATATTAATAATATTGTTTTTTATCACAGCTCCCCATGTTCGATAAAAACGCTGATAAGGTGGGACATCTGGACGATACTGACGAGGAGAAGGAGGATCTCTCAGACAGCGAGGAGAGCGTCTTCTCTGGACTGGAGGACTCTGGAACTGACGACGACGATGATGAAGAAGATGATGGTGATGATGATGATGATGAAGATGATGGTGATGATGCCAGTGGTGAGGAAGAGGAGGAGCAGGATGAGGAAAATCATAATAAAGTAGAGAAGGATCCCGCTGCTGGAGAAACGAGTCTCACTCCTCAGGTAATTATATTCACACTGTGTTTATACTGAATCTGATGATGAACGGACCAATAGAAACACAGTTTCCTCCAGTGAGACAGAAGAATATATTCCCAGTAGCTGCAGGAAACTCTGTAAATCTTTTAGTAAACAGTATAAAATAAACCCTTTAAATTAAGAGCTGTAAAGATGCTCCTGACTGCGCTGACAGAAATGTTACAGTAATGAGTCAGTGACTTTACCTGAAATCTTACTGTTTTCTTATATATATCAATATACTTTAAACCCTATCTAATTGGGATTAGTTTCTCAGGGGGTTCTGGGGTAAATTTCTCTTTTATGGGGGTCCTCTGTGATTTTATTTCCGTCCAGAATGACCATGTTCTGTTCTGAATCATGAAGTCAGATTTGCCGGTTTAGAGTCACATTGATCCGAATGGGATGTGTATCAGATTTCAATACCACATTAAAATGTGCCAAATCAAGTATCACATTCAGTGTGTTACTCCTGTTCACACTCATAACACCATAGATCACAATAGATCTGGGTTTTACCTGCTGTGTGAACGTAGAGGTTAGAGTTATACATCCCGTCAGAGTCTGGAGTAACTGATGAATAATTAAGGTTTAAGAGTTTTAGTGAAGTTTAATTCTGATTTTATAATCTCTGCTCTCTCTGCTGCTCCCCAGCGGCTGAGTGTGGTACTGATGCACTGCTCCTCCTGTTCTGTGTGAGATTAGGGATTATCAAATCGTACACATTAATATCATAAAAAAATCAGACACAATAAAGTTTTTAGTTTTTTTATGGATATATCCTGATTTAGATTTAAAAGTGTATTTTATATTTGTTTAGCTGTTTATTGTATTTACATTTAATTATTTGTAGTTTATATGCAGCACTAATTACACTGCACTTTAGTCGTGTGGTAGACTACTGTGGTAGTTACACTATAATCATTTTATATAAATTAAGAGTCCAGGTAGGATACTGTTTAGGAAATAGTCTTTTGTGTATAATTTTGTTTCTACATTAATCAATTACTTTATATTTATTTCCTGCAATAGTATAATCTTAAAATTAAATTCAGGAACTATAATATCACAATATATAAATATGTTTTCATAATACACAACATTTATCACTGTTTCCAAACACAGACACGCATATCTCACAGATTATAAACACTGACACTCTTCTGTCACACTGACTTTTTACACGTTTTATTTCTATATTTAATTCATAATCTGACGCAGGTCACCCATTAAACATCATTTCATTAAACACAAGAGGGGGTAAAGGGGAGAAGTGTCGTTGTGCCGCGGGGAGGCTCGTCATTGGATTGAGAGGAGGCGGATGGTCTTTTTAATAATCACTTGCCGTGTAGACGTCCAGCGGCCGCTGCCCTGTTCACCGTGGTGTCATTAACCAGAGATCAAAACTGATACAAACTAAAATTGTATCATCTTCAGCATTAAATCCAGATACTGTTTTGGATCAGGTGATGATCGGGTTCAAGTATAGCGACACACTGCTCCAACAGTCTGCTGGAGTGATTGATGATCTGAGGAGCATCTCATACAGTGATGGTCGGTCACCCCTAATAGTGATCTAATAGTGATCAACACTAACCGTGATCTCAGTGATCTGTGCAGAACATCCTGCAGATACATGTGTTGCTGCTTTCTCTCCTGCAGAACTTCCAGCTGATAGCAGCAGCATTTTTCAGCAGGATAATGTTCACCCACAGGAACACAGTCTCCACCAGATTGCAGCACTTCCTAATAAACTGATTATTTCACCCCAATACTGTCATCATTTTCACAGATCATCATTAAACTTCAGGTAACGTCTTGCTGCAGTGTTTATTTCATCAGATCAGGCTTCAGGATAATGAGATTGGGACGCCCCCAAGTGAAAAGGATCTGTAAACTGTGTTCAGGACATTTGAAGGCCCTTTACTGTTGTAAACAGTTTCCAGTGTAAACAGCACCTGGAGGTGTTCAGGTCTGGGTTTGGGGAGTTGAGCTGTTGGTGTTTCTGATCTTGAGACGAATCTGAACCCCTGCCATCACTGTCTGGCGTCGGGGGCAGGTCGGGTGCAGGGGGAGGGGGGGGGCAGTATTGTTCTTTCCTCGGCTTTTTAATCCATCAATCCTCTGGTGCTCGCAGGATCCGGGCCTGACGCGCAGCAGGCAGGAGTTAATGCGACTGCTGCAGGACTTTTATGATCCCGGCGAGAGTTCCCGCCCCAGCAGCGCCGGCTCCCATCCAGCAGCAGCCGGGCTCGCGCCGAGCGAGTGGGTGGGGAGCGGAGCGGTCGGGGTTCATCTTACCAGCAGGACCTCAGTCTTCTCACAAACACACGCCTACGCACCAGCGCCGCTCTGCACGCTCGTCTGGACCGGCCCGGGTCTGGTCTGCCTCCATCAGTGAGCTGCGGGACGGGGGGAGTTGGGGGGGGGGGGGGGCGTTTCACCTCTCTGTGACCTCCCCCGGTTGGGTTGGAAAGGTGCTGCCGGTTCCGCTGGTTCTGGAGGGTTGTATCTGATTGGTGGAGACGTTGGGTTCTGATGAGTGGGTTCTGATTGCTGGTCTGGCGGCTGGCTCCATAACTCGCATAACTTCACAGGAAGCTGCAGAATAATAGGAGGTCTGGGGCGCCGAGCAGAACCCGGTACCGTCGGCCAGCACGCTCTAAACTCAGGTTCTGGTCCGGCCCGTGTTCTGGTGGAAGTGTAGGCGTGTGTGCGCTCGCGCTGCTCGGTGTGAAACGGATTCCTGAAGCAGGATCCACCACGTTACGAGATCAACTCCAATCCAATCAGACCTGGAGATTCATAACTCTTATAAACAGGATTAGAGGCGGGGTTTGTTGCTATGGGCGTTTTTCTCATCTTTCTCTGGTTCTAGTAAATAACAATCCCTGATTACACTTTTCATTTTTAACCACAAAAAGGTTATAACGTGATTTCTGGGGGAATAGAGATTAAATAATTCCGACTCCCTGTTGGTTTATACTGTGATCCATCACACCTGCACACTTCCTGCCCCCCCCACACACACACTCCAGCAAGAACATAGCTTCTTTAATATATTTACATTCTACTAAAATGCATTCATTTATAATCAGCATATATGCAGCTGAAACAGGGAGCAGCCTAGTGCAAAATCCCAAGTTACATTATCAACATTTACATTTTAATATTTTAACATTATAGTCATTATGGATTTTAGTAAAATGTGTTTTGGGGAGGGGGGGGGTGATGTGCACTATAGGACTCTGTGGGCGTGGCCTAAGCTTTGGTTCTTAATGGCTTTATTTTTTCCCCTTGCATTACTTTTACTTTTATACTTTAAGTAGTTTTGAATCCAGTACTTTTACACTTTTACTTAATGAGTAAAACGCTTGAGTTGATGCTTCAACTTCTACAGAAGTATTTTAAACACGAGTATCTATACTAATACCTTTATTGATGTTGTTATCAGGTTGATATGAATCCTGACGATGTGTTTATCTGTTCAGGGCCGGGTGTAGAGGGTGTGTGTACGGGTCAGCCGGGGTCGTGTGTTTGAAGCGGCGGCGCTCGCTGGCGGTGTGTTTAACGGCACGTCGGGGAGGAAGTGTTTCACTGAGCTCCAAAAACACCGCCGTAAATCACCCACCGGCTCGTCTGCCCCGCACTGTCTCCGGAGACACGCCCACCCCCACAGCACCCCGCCCACAGGAGTACAGAGTACAGGCCAGCGCTGTCCTGCTGTCCCACTGTCCTGCTGTCCCACTGTCCTGCTGTCCCGCTGTCCTGCTGTCCCACTGTCCTGCTGTCCTGTTTGGGGCTCTGGGGGTAAATGGGGGGGTTGTGCAGAATGGGGAACACCCAGCCAGAATAACATGAAGCATCAGAATGCAAGTTCTTTACTCCTTAACCTGCAGCCTAAAACCCAAACTAAACTACAATAAAGTTATACAACCTAACACACACACTCAGGTCCGGACTTTCAGGTGGGAACATGTGATGTGTTTTTGATTCAATCAAACACAATATAAATATCCTTTTGATCACAGTATCACAATATATAGTGTTATACTGAACTGTAACCCAGAATAAGTGTTTTGTGATCAGTGTTTTGTGATTAGTATCACCCCATATCACTCAGCTCTAGTCAGCACACAGTTGTAGGCAGATTGGTAGTTTGTTATATGTTATTTATTGCCGGACCGGTCAGTCCGGTCGCCTCGTCCCGCTCTGGACCATGTGGCAAGTGGTTCTCCACCGTGCTGTGACGGGACGTGCTGTGACGGGACGTGCTGTGACGGGACGTGCTGTGAGGGGACGTGCTGTGAGGAGGCAGATGAGTCCGGCTGTCCTCTCTCAGGGCGTGATGTGTGGCCGGTTCCGCAGCCGGGACGTGAACCTGAATCCCAGCTGCGGGTCCGACTAACCCCTTTACCGTCTGAGTTCTCTGGAGAACAGCGAGGTTCTGAAGTTTGGGTCTGAGTGTTTTACCTGCAGAGTGGAGTTACTCAGAAATGTGTTTATCCTAAATTCATTAATAATTTAACATTGTTTTCTTTTATTCTCACAGACTGAAGATAAACCAGCGAAGAGCAGGAAGCTGAAGAAGAAGAAGAGCGTGACCTCAGGAGGAGATGAAGAAGAGGAGCGAGGGAAGTCTGAGAGAGATAGTGGTCTGAAGATATCTTCTCAGGTGGACGAGTACGAGCAGGATACGTCAGATGAAGAGGTAAGCCTGGTACTGTGTTTCAGAGCATGTGTTGGTGATGATGATGATGATATGTCACCTGAGGCTGGGCTGTACATTCCTCTCCTCACTGTGTACAGGATGCCGTTAGGGAGGTTTAAGTATATATTTTTAGTCTCCTCTCACATAAATGACACTAAATACAGTATTTAGCCATAACTTCTCTCACACTCTATCAGTTTACTCAGTTTAATACCTCCTCACACACTGGCTGTTTCCAGCTGAAATATACAAGCTGTACAGGACTAGGATAGTATCATTAGCTAAGCTAACTTAGCCTTAGCATTTGTCTTTTTACACTGACTGCCTTTCCCTGTGTAAATTTCACTCAGATCTGATCTACAGTGTCAATGTGTTTCTTCACCTGGCTTTAATTTACTGCAGTACTGTCTAAACGCTGTGTCATAAGCTCCTGTGTGCATCTCCACTTCCTGTGTTCATCATTTCAAAGTAAAAGCTATAAGCTGAGTTTTGTAATTGCGATTTAATGGCGTTTTGTTGAGTTGAAGCAGCAGCAGCAGAAACACGACCCTTTTTTATCTGATAATGCAGGCTTGGGAAAAAAAACAAACATTAAAATCTGTTTGTAAATAAAAGTATCTCAATATTCTTCTCTTGTTTGGGTGGGAGCAAAAATTCATTAAACTATAAATAATTAAGCTTTTGTTACATGGTCCTGATCTTAGAGTTGGATATGGAAGGTTTATTAGAGCTGTGTGTTGGCAATACTTACCTTGTGCATCACCATACAGGGGTTACGACTTAATATATCACAATATATACTGTTATAATAAATAAAGCACTAGCATATTTATAAAATCTGGGTAAAACTAAAATTACTTTTTATCCAATCAGAACCAGACAGCAGTGCTATTTACTGGGTGGCGTTCAAACATGGTTTAAACCATTAGCAGGCTATTGCCTGTGTCTGGGCTACATACAAAACCCTTTCTCTCTGATTTTGGCTGATTGTATTATAGACAGTGCGTACCCTGTACTGGCAGACTAACAGCACTGAGTGTTCTCCAGCGCTGATCCAGATGATCTAACATTCTCCCGTTAACTCCAGAACCACAGGTCCACCTCAGCTCGTCCCACAGAGTCTCCCATTTCAGACAGGTTTGGATCAGAGGACCGAGTTGGACCAAAATGGGTCTGATTGTGGGATTTATTGCAGGTTTATTCTGTGTGGGTTTGATTGGAGTTTAGTGTTTCAGAGTTCTGTTAGCATGTGATCACAGTTCTGATACACACAGAATCATCTCCTCAGGATCTTGATGCAGATGGGTTCAGAATCGGTTGAGAGTCTCAGTGCTGACTGTGGGCTGGATATTATTGTAGATATAAAGCTATGTTTAGTTTTATGTGTGAAAATGAATAAGACTATGTGAGAGGAGTTTAATGATGTGTACAGTAGTGTTAAAGTTGGATTGGGACTGGGTGGTATTTATTCATATAGTGATGAATTGATATTGTAGTTTAAAATATAAAAAATAAGCACTGGTGGAAATGACCTGACCTTACTGCACTTTTCATTACAGAGTTTCACTACAGAAAACAGTTAATCCAATTTAAGTGAATCACCTACAGCACATTTACAACCACTGTACTCAGTGTGGTGTATTTCCTGGTGAGAGACTGTTGATTGCCTCTGCGATGCACTTAAAGACTCAATTATTGTCTAGTAGACAGATACTAAGAGGTGGAGTTTTACTAGACTGAAAGAAGCAGGGCGGTTGTTTCCACAGGTTTACCTCGATCTGTTCCGTCAGTCAGCCAGCCACCGTCGCCTGTGTGTGCAGTTTAAAGTGTTCAGAAATAAATCCAGATTCTGTGTCTGATCTGATGATGGTCCAGTTTGAGTTTGGAGGCTCGTAGTGGAGCTTTAATCGTGCCTTTGCCCTGGACTGAAGAGTTCACACTGTAAACTGCAGGTGTGATTGATGATCTGAGCAGCATCTCATACTGTGAGAGTCAGTCACTCCTAGTAGTGATAAGAGGAACACTAACAGTGATCTCAGTGATCTGTGCAGAACATCCTGCAGATACATGTGTTGCTGCTTTCTCTCATGCAGAACTTTTAGCTGATAGCAGCATCATTTTTCAGCAGGATAATGTTCACCCACACACAGCAAGGGTTTCCCAGGAACACAGTCTCCACCAGATTGCACCGATCTTCAGATTTATAAGTGTATAATCAGGACATTCACTCATTCACAGTTTTATTAAACTCCAGATATGAGTTTTCTGCTGCTGCTGTATTTGAGTTAATAAGTATTGTATTATTGTAAACACTCTTTTATTAATTTATAGTGTGTAGTTCTATATAGGGGGTTTAAGAGGAGAGCAGTGGAGTACAGATTGTGATGTTTGAGTGTAATTTTTCTAAGGTCTCAGTTGGTAGTGGGAGGAGTTTATGCTGCAGGAGACGGATGTTTCCGGTTCTGTAGTGGTTCTCTTGGTCTGTGATGTTGTGTAGTTAATGGAGGTGCGTGGTGGTTCTGTTTGGGTCTCGGTACAGGAGCTCTGATTCTGGATCTACTAGAGAATTCTTGCTCTGCTCTTTAATTTAAACGCTTCATTGAGAATCGGTGAACCCGGCACGGCGAGGGCGTCCGGCTCACCAGACCCAGAACACGCCAGCCGTCCAGAACCGTCCCTGCAGCATTCTGCCCCCCAGCACTGCGGTTCTAGAGCAGTGTTGTTTTTGGGTAGAGCGTATGCAGGGGAAGGGGGAGGGCTTTATTTACATTATTAAAGTACGGGATGTGTGGATCTGGGGGATCTGCAGATTTTCCACACACACACACACACACACATTATTGTAAGAAGGAGGCGGAGCTACACTGAATAATGAAGTGATTGGCAGACCGTCTGTATTATATAGAGGAGCTGAGTTGTAGAGCTGTCAGATAGATAACTAGTTAATAACGGTTATCGATCAGGTGGTGTGATTGTGCTGTTGAAGCATTAAAAGATTTTCTGTAAGGCTGATTGTATAATAATGTGATTATCTGTTATCCAGTCTGATAACGTTGGTTAGATGTGCTGAACTCTAGTATTAGTCCTCCGTCTTGGTCAGCGCTTTCTGCACATTTCTGTGTGTTCTGGTCTGATCCAAGTCCAAATATTGTTTAAACATTATTTATCTTGTCACTGGGAGCAGCAGTAGAGGCGGCTTAAAAAATGATCCTGTCTGCTGATGTCGGTTTCAAATAGTTAAATGAATATATATGATTATACCTCACTCTGTATTTAAATATGAAAATTAATTAGAATGTTGTTAAGTTTTCCGCTGCTGTAAGATTATAAACAATAGAACAATACCGGTGTGATATAAACTAAGTATAATTAATGCTAATGACACTTAGTGTAGATAATGGAGTGATGGAGATCTGGTGCTCAGGTGGAGATACAGGGCTTGGACCAGTTCTGACCAAAACTACCTACACAGTCTGATTGGTCTGTAGTGAAATGTACCAGATCCAGTTGATCCAGATTAAAGAGCTTGTTATTGTGCACACTGTGTTTTGTATTATTTTGGTCCCGCTGTGTGATTTCCCCCCGGCTGTTTTCGGTAGCTGATCTGACGGCTCGTATTAGAGGCGTGCTGTCCTGACCCAGACTCGTCCCGGCGTTTCTGCGGGACGTCCCACCGCGCGGAGGTTCTGTGCTGTTTGGCTTTGGTTAAATTAGCCCCCCCGCCCCGTCCCGCCGGGGGACAGCAGATAGGGTTGCGGCGGCTCTCTCCGGCTCTCAGCACAAGTTCTCTATAAATAAAATTCCAGACTTCCAGATCCCCGTCCCGGCCGGGCTCCTCCTCCCGCGCGGTAATAAAGGGTTATTTCCTGTTGGCGGGGGGGGGGGGGGGGGGGGCGGGGGTGGTGCTGGGGGTTTTGGGGGGGGAGTGGGTGCTGGGGGTTGGGGGGGCGATGGTTTTTCCATGTGCTTGGTGAGATGAATGAAGACACGCTGTGGAAAACGAGAGAGAGAAGCAGCTCCGCTCCCAGCTGAAACTCCGGCTTCCTGCCGCTCATCTGCTACTGCACCGTCAGACCCTGCAGCTACTGCACCGTCAGACCCTGCAGCTACCGCACCGTCAGACCCAACAACTATTGCACCATCAGACCCTGCAGCTACTGCACAGTCAGACCCTGCAGCTACTGCACCGTCAGACCCTGGAGCTACCGCACAGTCAGACCCTGGAGCTACCGCACAGTCAGACCCAACAACTATTGCACCGTCAGACCCTGCAGCTACCGCACCGTCAGACCCTGCAGCTACCGCACCGTCAGACCCTGCAGCTACCGCACCATCAGACCCTGCAGCTACCGCACCGTCAGACCCTGCAGCTACCGCACCGTCAGACCCTGCAGCTACCGCACAGTCAGACCCTGCAGCTACCGCACAGTCAGACCCTGGAGCTACCGCACAGTCAGACCCTGGAGCTA
>NC_064410.1:65285000-65292500 GCF_023375975.1 Astyanax mexicanus | reverse complement strand
AAGGTGGAAATTTGTGGCCGGCTCAGCGGACCAATCACAGCTGCTGATGCAGAAGTTTTTTCTTCTCTCTTTTCTCTGTAAATCAGTGGTCAGACACTCGGAGTATCGCTGCAGTGATCAGTCTGCTCAGTAATCTGGGCGTGTGGAAGGTAACCCGGGGTTTGTTTGGAGATTCTCTGTGAGGATCCGGAGGTGCAGTCTCAGACTGTGCTGTTCTGAAATCAGTATGGTGATAAAATTGACAGATCACTAGTAAATGAAGTGGAATCTTGGCCTGTGGGCGAGCTGTCAGCGGGAAATCTGGGTTTAATAGTGTATCTAAGGAGAAGCAGGGCTGTGTTTCTGTAAGTGGGACGGGGGGACGAGGCTGAGGGAAGAGGCTCTGGGACGAGGCTGTGGGATGGGGGAGCACTGGTCTGGGTGGCAGGACTGTGTGAGTGGCAGGGTTTGTGCCGGCTGGTCAGGGGACTGCAGGCAGGAGCGACTGGACCGGTGCAGGTGTGGGGGGGCGGGGGGAGGTGTGTTGAGGGGGGGCGGGGGTTGCTGTAAAAGCTGTGGGAGAGGAATAGACGGGGAGGTCGGGGGGGGGGATGAGAGAAGACCGTCTGAGAGCTGCCAAACGATCCACCTGTCGTTCCGTCGTTTTTAGGACTTCCTTTTCATCCGGTCTTCAGCACGGCTCCCAGTTGGCCCAGTTTGCTCTCTGCCAGAAGACCTGATGGAAACCAACTGCCAGCAGGGATAGATGTGGGGGGGGGGGGGGCATGTGGAGGGGGAGAAGAACGCTGCATTTCCACTTTCAGTAGCACAGCTGAGATATCCGCTGTCTAGACTCCAGCACTGATACACCAGATCATTTTACCAGATACAGAAACTTATTCACTCATTTCCACCTTAACAACTTTAGACTCTTACACTGAAAGTGAGGAACCTTTTAGAAGTCTAATGAACAGTATGATAATGCAGAACATTGTGCCCAAAGTTTGAAAGTTTGGTTGGAGTAAGTTATCTTCAGTGCTAACAGTCGGATTGGATGGGAAGGTTCTTCTGCTTCTTTAAAGGTTCTTCACCCTCATACCTCAGTCAGTCTCATTTACCGAGAACTGTTAAAAAAAAAATTCTGTGAACGGTTCTGATCTTTATGAACACGTTACGAAACTGATAGACTTCCTAAGAATGTTCTAGAGAAGAGTACCCACAGGAAGATATTGGAGTACGAGTTCTCCAGGAAAGTGTTCTTCGTTGGCTTTGCTTATGGAACGTTTTAGAGTTTTTTTTTTATTTTTAATAAAGAAAATGGAAAATGGCGTATAACAACGATGGTCCCCAATGAGGCGACTGCATTCCGTCCTCCTCACGGTGATGCACTGCCTCCATCCACTCCTCCAGATCTTCCTCTATCCACTCCCTCTCATTCCGGCTTTCGGTTCCAGGCCTCCGACCGCAGACTCCGCTCAGACAGTAAACCCGAAGCTCCTCATGGTGAGAGGGAGTGTCAGAGAGAGGAACCAAAAGAACTCAGTAAAACATTCTGTACTGGATTGACATCATCCGGATGTTTCCGGCGAAAGGCTGAAGAGGAAAGTGGCGATCTCGGGCGAAGCGCTGTCGATGGCTTTTACTTCTGTCATAATATTGGAGTCTGTGGTGGAGAAAGCTTCAGGGCATCATTAGATATTTAATTTTCAATAAATAACGACTTTCTCTGAGTGATGTAGCGGATGCTCGGGGGCCAGGTGGGAAACTCATTTCAGACCTGCGCTGCCAGAACGCCAACTTTCCACATGCGTCCTCCAAGGTTAAAGCCCTGAGTATGACCATCTCCACATTATTTATCAGGGCTCCTGATAAATTATTTCCTCAACTCATTCCCCAACCCTTCCTCAACTCATTCCCAACCCTTCCTCAACTCATTCCCAACCCTTCCTCAACTCATTCCCAACCCTTCCTCAACTCCTCAACCCTTCCTCAACTCATTACCAACCCTTCCTCAACTCCTCAACCCTTCCTCAACTCCTCAACCCTTCCTCAACTCCTCAACCCTTCCTCAACTCATTCCCAACCCTTCCTCAACTCATTCCCAACCCTTCCTCAACTCCTCAACCCTTCCTCAACTCATTACCAACCCTTCCTCAACTCCCCAACCCTTCCTCAACTCCTCAACCCTTCCTCAACTCCTCAACCCTTCCTCAACTCATTCCCAACCCTTCCTCAACTCATTCCCAACCCTTCCTCAACTCCTCAACCCTTCCTCAACTCATTCCCAACCCTTCCTCAACTCCTCAACCCTTCCTCAACTCATTACCAACCCTTCCTCAACTCCCCAACCCTTCCTCAACTCCCCAACCCTTCCTCAATTCCCCAACCCTTCCTCAACGCATTCCCAACCCTTCCTCAACTCCCCAACCCTTCCTCAATTCCCCAACCCTTCCTCAACTCATTCCCAACCCTTCCTCAATTCCCCAACCCTTCCTCAACTCCCCAACCCTTCCTCAACTCCCCAACCCTTCAACTCATTCCCAACCCTTCCTCAACTCATTCCCAACCCTTCCTCAACTCATCCCCAACCCTTCCTCAACTCATCCCCAACCCTTCCTCAACTCCCCAACCCTTCCTCAACTCCCCAACCCTTCCTCAACTCCCCAACCCTTCCTCAACTCCTCAACCCTTCCTCAACTCCTCAACCCTTCCTCAACTCATTCCCAACCCTTCCTCAACTCATTCCCAACCCTTCCTCAACTCATTCCCAACCCTTACTCGATTCCCTAACTCATCCAGAAGTGTTGTATGGAGCTCCATTATTCCAGAAAACACACTTCTTTGCTCCACAGCTTAATTTTTATAGTTTATTTTGGACCATTGTTAGTAAATTTCTTCCACACTGTAACCCCCGGCCTTCGTTATCCCTTGTTTAAAGTTACAAGTGTATGACCTTGTTGTGACCTCTCTCTGTGCGTGACTGCAGTTTCTTGCCGTGGCAGAAATGATGGGATTTAGATTTTACAGGCTTTACTTCCTGAGGACGAATAATAGGGTGGAAATTAAAGCGTAGGCGTCGGCTGGAGGGTTCCTCACCCCGGCTCCGGGCTCTGGAGGTGACGCTGTGCAGATCAGGACGAGGCCCGGTCTGCCAGTCATCTGCTAACCATCCTGCAGACAGCCTCCCAGGTTCAGGGGAAGCGCCGTCCCCACCGGGGACCGCTATTACCGTCCGGTCCAGCCGGTCCGTCTGGAGATGCGGCTCAGAGACGACCCGTCTCCCCTGATGCTGCTGCTGCTGCTGCTCTGTTTCTGCAGACGCTGGAGGTCAGGATGAGGTACCGCCGTCTTCCTTTAAGGCTGAACGTTAAATATCTGACATACACCACGGCGATTCGCTCTGACAAGAAAATAGAATTATTCTTATAATAACCAAAACGCAATTAGCAACAGCAGCAGCTATTATCTAACCCCATCATCATCAACCTGTCATTATTAACCCCCTCATTATTAACCCCATCATTATTAACCCCATCACTGCAGCCCTGAGATCACCAGACTGTTCTCAGCCTGACTGTAGAAAACCTCCCCAGATGTTTGACGCTCCTTTTAATGAACACATGTTAAATTCAGTTGTGCTAATTGCTTAAACAGATCTGCAATTCAATGTTCAACGTTTCTACTGTTAAAAAAAAAAATATATATATATATATATACATATGAGAGCAAATGTGCACGAGTGTGTACGTGTGAGAGCTTGCACGAGAGTGGGTGAGCAAGAGCAAGAGTGTGCACGAGTGTGTGAGTGTGTACGCGAGAGCAAGAGTGTGCAGAAAGGAAGATTAGTGCGAGAGTCAGGGAGTGGACGGTGGTGATAAAGTCACGGGGTTCGAGTCGTGCTGATGGCTGATTAGACTTTTAATATTTTGAAGAAAATTTACTAAAATATTTGTTATAAACATTAATATAAGCACTTTATTATAATTTTATGATATATAATTATATAATATATGACCCATTCATATTTATATGGTAATAACACAGTAGTGGAAATACACCCTTTTAGGAAAAATTAAGTTTTCTCTATAATAATAATATTAATATCAGTCCCTCTGATAGCAGAACATGAAACAGTGAAGGAAAAATATAAATAAAGGCGGACAATCAAGAATAATCTGACAGTTTTAATTTAATAATTAAAGAATATATGAATTTAATATACAGTATATTACAGTGCTGCTCAGTTTATTTATCTAAACAGATTTACTGATTCTCTGAATTCTGATTTTAAATTACTTTAAAATAATTAAAAACAACTTAAATTGGTGCTGTTTTGAAGAGTGAGATGTTTGGTGATGGAGAGTGAGGTGTTTGGTGATGGAGAGTGAAATTTCGGGTGTTGGAGAGTGAGATGTTTGGTGTTGGAGAGTGAGGTGTTGGGTGTTGGAGAGTGAGGTGGTGGGTGTTGGAGAGTGAGGTGTTGGGTTTTGGAGAGTGAGATGTTGGGTTTTGGAGAGTGAGGTGTTGGGTGTTGGAGAGTGAGATGTTTGGTGATGGAGAGTGAGGTGTTTGGTGATGGAGAGTGAGGTGTTTGGTGTTGGAGAGTGAGGTGGTGGGTGTTGGAGAGTGAGGTGTTGGGTGGTGGAGAGTGAGGTGTTGGGTGTTGGAGAGTGAGATGTTGGGTGTTGGAGAGTGAGATGTTGGGTGTTGGATAGTGAGATGTTGGGTGATTGAGAGTGAGGTGGTGGGTGATTGAGAGTGAGGTGTTGGGTGATTGAGAGTGAGATGTTGGGTGTTGGAGAGTGAGGTGGTGGGTGTTGGAGAGTGAGGTGGTGGGTGTTGGAGAGTGAGGTGTTGGGTGTTGGAGAGTGAGGTGGTGGGTGTTGGAGAGTGAGGTGTTGGGTGTTGGAGAGTGAGGTGTTGGGTGTTGGAGAGTGAGATGTTGGGTGTTGGAGAGTGAGATGTTGGGTGATTGAGAGTGAGGTGGTGGGTGATTGAGAGTGAGGTGTTGGGTGATTGAGAGTGAGATGTTGGGTGTTGGAGAGTGAGGTGGTGGGTGTTGGAGAGTGAGGTGGTGGGTGTTGGAGAGTGAGGTGTTGGGTGTTGGAGAGTGAGGTGGTGGGTGTTGGAGAGTGAGGTGGTGGGTGTTGGAGAGTGAGGTGTTGGGTGTTGGAGAGTGAGGTGTTGGGTGTTGGAGAGTGAGATGTTGGGTGTTGGAGAGTGAGATGTTGGGTGATTGAGAGTGAGGTGGTGGGTGATTGAGAGTGAGATGTTGGGTGTTGGAGAGTGAGATGTCGTCCATGTTATCCTGGTAGGTACTGTGTCCAGTTCTGTAGAGTGTCTGGTTCTGTAGAGTGTCCCGTTCTGAAGGGAGTCTGGTTTTGTAGGTTCTGTAGAGTATCCGGTTCCGTAGGATTCTCTGGTTCTGTAGAGTGTCCGGTTCTGTAGAGTGTCCGGTTCTGTAGGTTCTCCGGTTCTGTAGAGTGTCCGGTTCTGTAGGTTCTCCGGTTCTGTAGAGTGTCCGGTTCTGTAGGTTCTCCGGTTCTGTAGCGTGTCCGGTTCTGTAGGTTCTCCGGTTTTGTAGAGTGTCCGGTTCTGTAGGTTCTCCGGTTCTGTAGAGTATCCGGTTCTGCAGAGTGTCCGATTCTGTAGAGTGTCTGGTTCTGTAGGTTCTCCGGTTTTGTAGGTTCTGTAGAGTGTCTGGTTCTGTAGGTTCTCCGGTTTTGTAGGTTCTGTAGAGTGTCCAGTTCTGTAGGTTCTCCGGTTCTGTAGCGTGTCCGGTTCTGTAGAGTATCCGGTTCTGCAGAGTGTCCGGTTCTGTAGAGTGTCTGGTTCTGTAGGTTCTCCGGTTTTGTAGGTTCTGTAGAGTGTCCGGTTCTGTAGAGTGTCCGGTTCTGTAGAGTGTCCGGTTCTGCAGAGTGTCCGATTCTGCAGAGTGTCCGGTTCTGTAGGTTCTCCGGTTTTGTAGCGTGTCCGGTTCTGTAGAGTATCCGGTTCTGCAGAGTATCCGGTTCTGCAGAGTATCCGGTTCTGCAGAGTATCCGGTTCTGCAGAGTGTCCGGTTCTGTAGGTTCTCCGGTTTTGTAGGTTCTGTAGAGTGTCCGGTTCTGTAGAGTGTCCGGTTCTGTAGAGTGTCCGGTTCTGTAGGTTCTGTAGAGTGTCCGGTTCTGTAGAGTGTCCGGTTCTGTAGAGTGTCCGGTTCTGTAGAGTATCCGGTTCTGCAGAGTGTCCGGTTCTGTAGAGTGTCTGGTTCTGTAGGTTCTCCGGTTTTGTAGGTTCTGTAGAGTGTCCGGTTCTGTAGAGTGTCCGGTTCTGTAGGTTCTGTAGAGTGTCCGGTTCTGTAGAGTGTCCGGTTCTGTAGAGTGTCCCGTTCTGAAGGGAGTCTGGTTTTGTAGGTTCTGTAGAGTATCCGGTTCCGTAGGATTCTCTGGTTCTGTAGAGTGTCCGGTTCTGTAGAGTGTCCGGTTCCGTAGGATTCTCCGGTTCTGTAGCGTGTCCGGTTCTGTAGGTTCTCCGGTTTTGTAGAGTGTCCGGTTCTGTAGGTTCTCCGGTTCTGTAGAGTATCCGGTTCTGCAGAGTGTCCGATTCTGTAGAGTGTCTGGTTCTGTAGGTTCTCCGGTTTTGTAGGTTCTGTAGGTTCTCCGGTTTTGTAGGTTCTGTAGTGTCCGGTTCTGTAGGTTCTCCGGTTCTGTAGCGTGTCCGGTTCTGCAGAGTATCCGGTTCTGCAGAGTGTCCGGTTCTGTAGAGTGTCTGGTTCTGTAGGTTCTCCGGTTTTGTAGGTTCTGTAGAGTGTCCGGTTCTGCAGAGTGTCCGGTTCTGCAGAGTGTCCGGTTCTGTAGAGTGTCCGATTCTGTAGAGTGTCCGGTTCTGTAGGTTCTCCGGTTTTGTAGCGTGTCCGGTTCTGTAGAGTGTCCGGTTCTGTAGAGTGTCCGGTTCTGTAGGTTCTCCGGTTTTGTAGGTTCTGTAGAGTGTCCGGTTCTGTAGAGTGTCCGGTTCTGTAGAGTGTCCGGTTCTGTAGGTTCTCCGGTTTTGTAGGTTCTGTAGAGTGTCCGGTTCTGTAGGTTCTCCGGTTCTGTAGGTTCTCCGGTTCTGTAGCGTGTCCGGTTCTGTAGAGTATCCGGTTCTGCAGAGTGTCCGGTTCTGTAGAGTGTCCGGTTCTGTAGGTTCTCCGGTTTTGTAGGTTCTGTAGAGTGTCCGGTTCTGTAGGTTCTCCGGTTCTGTAGGTTCTCCGGTTCTGCAGAGTGTCCGGTTCTGCAGAGTGTCCGGTTCTGCAGAGTGTCCGGTTCTGTAGGTTCTCCGGTTTTGTAGGTTCTGTAGAGTGTCCGGTTCTGTAGGTTCTCCGGTTCTGCAGAGTATCCGGTTCTGCAGAGTGTCCGGTTCTGTAGAGTGTCTGGTTCTGTAGGTTCTCCGGTTTTGTAGGTTCTGTAGAGTGTCCGGTTCTGTAGAGTGTCCGGTTCTGTAGGTTCTCCGGTTCTGTAGAGTGTCCGGTTCTCCGGTGAGTTCTTACTGCGCTGTGCCAGA
>NC_064410.1:65260000-65277500 GCF_023375975.1 Astyanax mexicanus | reverse complement strand
CCGGGCCGGGTCCGCATCAGCACCAGCTCTAGACCCAGCGGTGGTTCCCTCAGTTTCCCCGGCTGCTGGACCAATCGCTGTTCTCCGCTGCTGAATGATTTACATACTTTTCTGTTTGTTTTTTCTGTTAATGAAGTGTTTTTCTATGTTTTTCTGTGTTTTTCTGTGTTTTTCTGTGTTTTTCTGTGTTTTGTGTGTTTTGTGTGTTTTGTGGTTAAAGTTGAGGTTTTTATGTAGTTTCGGGGCTGAAATGCGGTGGATGACGGTTGATGTACTGAAGCAGGACGGGTTGCAGCTCCGGCTCTGAGTCTAATGGTGTCGGGCGTGTGTTATATTTCACGTCTGACGGCTCTGTGCTGCGCGAGTTTAAATTACACTTCTCCCCTCTGTTTTTGGTTTGGTGTTATTGTATTCCTCGCGGCGGCGGCGTGATTTACGTTTTTATTTTTAACGCTCTGTGGTGTTTGGCTTTACAGGCTGAGGTCAGAGCAGTCGCTCTCGGGGGGCCGGCGGGCGACTGGCGGGGGGGGGCTGGGAGACGGATGATGTGTTTGTATGCTATCAGTCAGAGACAGTCTCCTGTTGATCGGATTATTGGATTCACTCCTCCGTTAGATTACCTGAACTTAATCTGAAGTTTTGTTAAACCTGTGTATAAAGTGTATTTATAATAATATAAACATATTAAGAATAACAGGACACATGGATGGGGTTAATAACTCTTGGAAAGTTGGAAGTAAAGTATCGGAAAGCCTGGGTTTACATTTATCAGCTCAGGATTTATTGCAGTTAATTAGAGGTTGGACAGATGGAGGTCAGCTGAAGACATGAATCAGATTCTCACCTTTTTTTTTTTTTACAGTGGTTATAATTTGAGCTTCATAATATTTTAAACAGTACATTCAGAAGCTTGCCCTCCGTGACCTCCGGCAGGGTAAAGAGCGCAGAGAGTCATTTGCTTGGCATTTTCCTACCACTTCAAAGCAAACGCTTAACCAACGTCCCGCGTAAGTATCTCTCAACTGGTGCTCGTATTTCAGTTCAGTCCCGGCCATCATCTACGCAGACACCCACGTTTCCCACTCACCATTTTCCTCTGGTTGCTGAGGCAGAAAGTGCAGATCTGTTTGGGCTGCGAGTTCTCCGTGTCCCGTCCGGGCGACCCGTGATGGTGATAGTAGGACGCTGACGGTCCCCCGCTGTGGCACGGCTGCCCGTCCCCGCAGCCCTCGCCCACCAGCAGGACGTTCCCCAGGTGAGAGATGTAGCTGGAGGCGAGACGCAGCGTCTCGATCTTGGACAGCTTGCGGTCGGCCGGCTCGGTGGGGATCAGAGTCCTGAGGGCGGTGAAGGCCGTGTTGACGCTGTTGGTTCGGTCCCGCTCCCTGGCGTTGGCCGCGTTGCGCTGCCGCCCCTCGCCCAGCATAGGGCCAGGTCTCGTGTCTGGTGGCAGCACCCCGAGTCGCACTCCTCCGCCGCTGCCGGGCTTCCTCTTCCTGCTGCCCACTTTCAGCTCGTAGCTGGAGGAGTCCAGGCGGAAGGAGCGTTCGTCTGAACCCGAGCTCTCGCTGCCGTTCTCCTCGTCATCCGACATCATGGAGATCTCAGAGTACAGGTAGCGGCTCGGGGCCGGGCGCACCATCGCAAACGACATGTTGTAAACAAGGATATAAAAGTTCTAGAGCTGACTTTGGCTTAAGTCACAAATGTGGTGCAGTCACAGAAATTCCACAGTCCTGGATTCGCAGGACATGCAGGGTCAAGACTTACTCGCCACACTTTTTAGTCCTTCCGAGCATGAGTGGTGCTCCACTGCGGCATAACTTTATTAGTTCTTCCCCACGAATTTACTCCTTTCTTCTGTTGTGGTAGACAGTCCTACAATGATCTCCTTAATTGATTTCAAAAGGTCAACTTTTATCACCCTCTCCGCTCAGTCTCTGCTCAGACTCCGCTCGGTCCACTTCTGGTTCTGCTCTCCTGGTCTGAGATCTGCTGGATCTCTGAGGTGTTGTTCGGCTCCAGGCTCTGCTGCTGCTTCAGGCTGCTGCTGGTTCCCTCGGCAGCCGGCGCTCTCCCTCTGAGCCCAGATCCACGTGTGGTTTCAGTCTGAGTAATTCAGTATGGCTGGGCTTTATAGGCGGGGGGAGTGTCTGGGGTGAGTTCACCCCGCCTTTTAGTCTCTCTCTCTCTCTTACTCTCTTTCTCTCTCTTTCTCTCTCTCTCTTACTCTCTCTCGCTCTCTCCATCCCTCTCCTTTACTGCTTATGCAAATATCCCAGCTGGCTCCACAGTGGAGGCCGACTGCAGAGTGGAGCTGTGGGCTCTGAGCTTCCGTCAGATCCCTCTTTTAACTTCATTCATCCAGAATTTCACCTAAATTCTGCTTTTTCATCCATTAAAACCTTCTACTTTATGGTTGCTAAACATTTATACTCTTTATTTAAGGAGGAATCTTCGGGCTGACTCTATGTAGCTGTATTACTGTTGTACGAGAAGCTTTTAGTAGGTCTTTAAGGTTAAACTGTAGGAACCTTTTAAGGTGCTTCAATTAACATTTTCTTCTTTGTTACAACCATAAGTGAAAACATTTAAGGTTCTCAAAGGAAGCTTGTTTCTTCTAAAACCTTGGAGTTTCCTCAAGGCACCTTGAGTTATAAGTTGACGTTTTAAGCTGAAGAACCCCTAAAAGTTCCTCAAGGATAGTTTTAACAGTGTAGGACACGTGAAGATGAGTCTTTGGTCTCTTCTTCTCTACATGTTTCCATCAACCCTAATCTCCTGAGGCTTAGTCATGCTCTTTTAGAAGCAAAAGAAAGCAGAACCCGATCCCGGGGGAACCTCAGTCAGAGTTTAGCACCTGCTTCTCTCTGAATCACTGGTGACATAATGTGTAACCGTAAAAGAATTCTGAAGACTCTTTAAGGTTATATGTAGGGGGATTTGTTTTTAAGGTGGAATTAGTTGGAGACGTTTCTCACCAAGTTTTGGACCTCACTGTGTGGCACGAGTTTAAGCCCTAGACCCGTTTACACTACTATCTAGATTTTATCTTGACAATAAGATTTTAACCACATGCTTTTTGAGGCTCATCAAATGCGTCTTCGGTTAGTTCTGAGATGTGTTACTATCAGTAACTATCACTGCTGATTTAGTTGTTACTGAAGGAGATTCAGTTGTAAATGGGGGAAAGTTTGGTTTTACTCATAGGATTTTCTGCTGTACTGAGTCTTGGAATGACTTACTGACTCGTGCATGAGCCAGATGTCACCAGACGTGAATGGTTCAATGGCCTAAGGGATCAACATCAGCAGCCAGAGTCTGAGAGAGAGAGAGAGAGAGAGAGAGAGAGTACAGTAGGTGGCGTTTTCTCTCCTCATCACTCCAATTGTGATGCTGATTGGTCCAGGCGTCTGTTAGCTGATGTATCAGATCTGTAATGCTGCACTGATTGGTTGATATGGTAGAAGTTGGAAAAGAGGTGGATTCTAACTGTACATGTATCGAAGTAGGCGTGGTCTCCTCCTCGTTTCCTTCTGTGATGTAATTAGCGAGTTAAGCCTTAGCGACCAACAGTTACGCCTTAGCGACCAACAGTTACGCCTTAGGGACCAACAGTTACGCCTTAGCGACCAACAGTTACGCCTTAGCGACCAACAGTTACGCCTTAGCGGCCGACAGTTACGCCTTTGCAGCTACGTAGAAGAACCTTAGCAACAAATACTAGGGGTGTGACGAGACACTAATCTCACGAGACGAGACGAGACACGATATTGGGTTCACGAGACGAGATTTAAAAATAAAATTTAAAAGAAAATGTCAAAAATAAAAATGGCTTGAAAACTAGAGTTTTATTTGACAAAATCACATAACGCAAACTTAACAGACTGGTTTCTCTCACATATTGATTTGATAGGAAATAGAAATAAAAATAAGATTAAAAAATAAAAATAAAACTTTTCTAGGTCTTATATAGAGCAAACAATAAGTGCAAACTACAACGACTAGGGTTTGTGTTTTTTTTTCTCCTAAATCTCTTGTAATTTGAAACAGAGACAGAACATGTTTTTAAATACAGTACAGAACTAAGGGATTAGTACAGCTGCCTATGAAACAGTCAGGTGTAGGATTTACTTACAGTATTTATATATGGTTTGTGTCTTGTTGGTCTCTCTGTTACCGTTTATTGTTTCCACTGGAGCCAAAATGCAGCCAGACATACAACTTAAAAGTAGCAGAAGCATCTTCTATACCAGGAGTAAGCTATTTAATTAGAGTTCAGTATGATCCAGTTCTCGTTTTTCTGCCCGTTCTCGGGCTCCCTATCTCCTTATCTCCTATATTCCTACGACCGTGACCTTGACAACACGGGTTTGATCCCGCGTGAGGAGCGGTGTGTTTATTTATTTATTTATTTTTTTCTTACCGCGTCCGCACAGATCTGATTGGCTGAAGAGAGCGTTTGGTGATCTTACCCCACACGTGATTGGTCTGTGATTTACTGCACCGTAAAGCGTGTATACAATTAAATCCTTCTCAGTAGGTTTGGGTCCGGACCCGGACCGCGGTCCGCCCATTACTGACCTCTGTTCTATACAAATACCTGAATTTTCCTCTTCTGCTGAGGGCTGCTCTCACTCCCCAGCTACCCGCTGTATCGCTACTGGGTTGCCAGATCCCTCTTAAGTCCACACTAAACTATTTTTTTCCTCCCGCAAGACCGGTTTAAGCCTGACGAGAAATATTGTCACGTTTAATCTCGCGAGATATCGTCACACCCCTAACAAATACCATAGTAATGCCTTAGCAACAGCTTAGCAGCCAGCAGCTTTACTAAACCAACATTGTAGCAACCACCCAGCAATGCCTTAACAACCAACACCAATACCACAGCAACCCTGTCATCTACAGTATCACTTCTAGTGTCTGAGATCTCCTGAGCCGTGCTGATGACCGTTTTACTTCCTCAGTTTTTAGTCTTGCAAATTAAAACCTGATTCTCACAGTTTAGTGGAAGACCTGGACTCTCTGCTCTTTTCACAGAACCTTCAGAACCTTTAGAACCTGCAGCTGTTATCCACTACGCTGTAAATTAACACAGGGAGAGGATTTTACACGATCCAAAGAAATGCCCCGAAAACCTTCAGCATGCAAAGAGCCGGTAACTGATTCTCCTGATCCGGCGAGACCCCGGCGAGGTCCGGAGCGCTGAGTACAGCGGTACCGAGAGTCAGAACTCGGGTCCAGATGTTCTTCTCGTGCAGTTTGGTTTGGGGTCATGATGTCAGCGTGCTGCAGAATTAGTGGAAAATATTAAGGTATAAATGGTGAAAAGTTATTTTCCTCTGGATGTTCCGCTGATCCGTACGGGTCGGGCCCGCTCTCGAGTCTGTAATGATGCGGTTTTATAACATCTCTGTAAATTGATGGCTTGAGATTGAGTTAGGAGGAGATGATATAAAGGGCTGTAAGGTTCTGGAGGTTCTGGAGATCTGAGGCTGCAGTAAATCCCCGTAACTCCGCCGCCGTGTTTAGTCTGTCCTGAAGCTCGGCCTCGCTAATGAGCGACGGGACCTGAACTCACACTGGATACCTCATCTCCCTGAAGACCAGTACACCCCCACCTCCCCCCCCAGTATAACCTCCAGTACAGCCCCCCAGTACACTCAGTGATCAGTACAAGTAGAGCTGTAGCGTCTGGTTCTCTGTTATTCCTGTGTTTGTAATTGTGGTGCTAAAGAGACATTCTGCAGTTTTGTGAATTGTGTATAAAGTATAACTTAAAATTTATAGTGAATAATTTATTATGCTACTAAATGTGTTTTTTTGTTACATTTTTGTATGTTTTTGCACCAAGGGGAGGAGAACCGTAATCCAGTTTCTTTGTGTAATTGTACAACTACAATCTGCAATGACTGGTTCATTTATTCATTCAATTCCAGACAGGCGTAACACTGTTGTTGTTTTTTTTAGTTTAATTAGTTTTTTTTTTGTTGTATTTTTTGGGCTGCTCCTGCGTTGTTTGAGATGTTCTCGTCCGTCCTGATCTGGAATCGTGTGTTTGTGTGCAGGATAATCGTGAAGTTTAACCGTAGGAATTAATGGCAGAATGTTCAGCCCTCCCACGCTCCAGCAAAAGAAGACTCCGCCCCTTTTCAACATCTCACAATTCAGCCAAACTATAGCAACACCCTAGCAACCACTTAGCAACTGACTACTATTACATAGCAACACCTGAGCAACCACCTACAAATACAGTGTAAACCAGCACTTACAGCAATCTGTTCCAAAATCTCTGATATTTGAAGGTGCTTTGCAACACCGTAGCACCGTAGCAACCCCCTAGGAACGCCTTTGCAACCAATACCGCAGTAAAGCCTTAGCAACTGGCGGCTCCACGGCTCCAGCGCGTGAACAGTGTTTGAGATGTTGATTAATAGGAGTTTTTGGTGATGTGCTGCAGGGCGGGAGGGTTATACTGCCGGGCGAATGGGAGACGATGCTTTAACTCTGTCCTAATAAAAGAGTTTTTGACTGTTTTTACTGGAAGCAGTAAATCATTAGTCATTTTTAAGGCGATTGTACTAAACTAATGTTTTCCTGATGCTGAAACTCCACCAGCCTTCTGCTTCAGATACAGCAGAATAAAATAAAAACAGAATTACTATTAGATTTCCTCATGAAACCAATTTCACATCCGAATTGCTTTTCCATTCACTTCCCCTTTAATTCTACAGAGTTCTGTTTCTGGGTTAAATGTACGACTGACTTTTGTTCAAACTTCAGTTTCTCTGCTTTTAAATAATAATAGTCTTATTTAATTTAGTTAATACATTTTCCATGAAGTTATGCCTGAATGTACCTCAATCCTGATACAATTTATCTGATATATAAAAAACCTCTGGAATATAATCAAGAGGAAGATGGATGATCACAAACCATCAAACCACCAAACTGAACTCTTAAAACTTTATGAATATGAACTTGTTGTTTTCTTTGCATTATTTGAGGTCTGAAAGCTCTGCATCTTTTTTTGTTATTTCAGTCATTTCTCATTTTCTGTAAATAAATGCTCTAAATGAGAATATTTTTATTTGTAATTTGGGAGAAATGTTGTCTGTAGTTTATAGAATAAAACAACAATGTTCATTTTACTCAAACATAAACCTATAAATAGCAAAATCAGAGAAACTGATTATTTTGAATTCCAGAGCTGTATATATTTTTAAATCTGCTAGATCAAGTGTTGCCAATAGACTAGGACTCCCTGTCACCCAGGTGTGAGTTATAAACCCCAGTATTGATCAGTGGAACTGTGTTCCTTGGACTGATGCCTTAATACTTTTTATTAAATGGTCCATAGTATAGTATAGTATAGTATAGTGTGTATCTAATATTTATATATATTAGAGTAAAGTTGGTCACGGCGGGTGATATTTTAAGGTAGAGTGGTAACATGACTATGTTCATTAGGGGTAAGTCAGGGCCCGGCGGTCCCGCTCTCAGACGGGACGTTTAGTTCCCTCATAAAGTCCTGCTTCCCGCTAACAAATGACAGAGCTCGTTATCATCCTGTCACAGAGAAGCTCCGCCCCTCCTTTACCCTCAGAGCGGGACCCCAGACTTCGGCTGACAGTCATTATACAGCCCTGTTAGCACTCCCTGAGTGTCCCGCCGCCTCTAATACCCTGTCCCCCCTCCTACTCTCTCCCCCAGTGTCCCGCCACGTCTAATACAGCCTCCGGTCCCGCCATCCCACTGTCCCCCCAGACCCTCTCTCCGAGCGTCCCGTCCCGTCGCATCTGATGCACCCTCCCCTGGGCCCTGTCCCCCCCCCGGCCGTTCGGTCCGGTCTCTGGCCCGAGCTCGGTCGGGATGGGGTTCTGTGAGCACAGACGGGGAGATCTGGACCCCCGGCTGTCGGGCCGGGCGTGAGCGCGTGGGCCTGCAGCGGGGGCGTCTGCGTCTGGACGTCCCGAGGAAACGGCCCCCTGTATCAGTTTCAGGCCGGCGCTGCTCGGGACGGGTAATCTGATCCAGATGCAGACCAGCTGCACCAACCCCCCCCTACACAAACACATACACACACACACACTCAGACACACACTATATCACACTACTACACACACACTCAGGAAAGTGCTCAGTTCACACTCTGTCGCTCGTGGTCTCGTGCAGAATGGCTCGGGTCAGGCTGTCGATGACTTCAGTCCGAGTCTGAGGTGCTTCAGAACTTCAGAACCTGAACTGCAGCCCGGGCTGAGGAGCAGAGCGGCACCATGAGCCCAGGCTTCAGTTCTGGTTCTGAAGTTCTGAAGCGCCTCGGATTCGGACTTTCCGCTGTTAAACCTCTTTAACCTCGTTCTCCTGTTTTACGGCCGGTTTCTCCCGGGTCCGTTTTCCCCGCCCTGAGCTTATAAACAGACTGAAGATCAGAACTCAGAACCGGACTCTGGGTCACTCCGGTTCCTCCTCTAGACCCGTCCATTAGAACTCCCGGTGCTGACCGCTCGACGTGAGCAGATCTGACTATAATTAAAGAGACATCAGAACCTAAATCTGAGGCTTCTGTTCCACTGAACGGTTCTGAGTGTAGGGGGGAACGGTTCCGCAGGAACGGTGACGCGGTTCTGCACAAAACACTTTCAGACCGGACTGGACCCAGTGTTCTGTCTACACTGTGGTGGTAGGAGTGTGGGACAGGACCATTAGCCAATTATGCTAATTCCCCTGTAGCTATGCTGAACAAAGCCGGTAGTCAGCGTGCTAACACAGTGGCGGTGATGCCGGACGAAGCCTGTAGCCAGCATGCTAACTGCACAGGAGCAACGACAGAAAAGGCTCATAATTTCTGCATAATAAAGCTACAATAGTAATGTGTGATGAGGTCTGTAGCCAGCATGCTAACATACGCTAACAACATGATACATTTAGCTGAACACTAATTTCACTGTGTTTTGGGATTAAGCTTTTATATGAGTCTGATTTCTCTTTCCTGGAGAAAAAGGCTTTTTATCAGCTTTACTGAGAAGATTGAGCTCGTTAGCATATTATTACGTCGCGTGTGTGTTACGCTGCGTGTGTGTTACGCCACCTGTGTGTTACGCAGTGTGTGTGTGTTACGCTGCGTGTGTTACGCCGCGTGTGTTACGCCGCGTGTGTGTTACGCCGCGTGTGTTACGCTGCGTGTGTTACGCCGTGTGTGTGTTGCACAGCGTGTGTGTTACGCCACCTGTGTGTTACGCAGTGTGTGTGTGTTACGCAGTGTGTGTGTGTTACGCAGTGTGTGTGTGTTACGCAGTGTGTGTGTGTTGCGCAGTGTGTGTGTGTTGCGCAGTGTGTGTGTGTTGCGCAGTGTGTGTGTGTTGCGCAGCGTGTGTGTGTTGCGCAGCGTGTGTGTGTTGCGCAGCGTGTGTGGGTTGCGCAGCGTGTGTGTTGCGCCGCGTGTATGTTGCGCCGCGTGTATGTTGCGCCGCGTGTATGTTGCGGCGCGTGTATGTTGCGCCGCGTGTATGTTGCGGCGCGTGTATGTTGCGCAGCGTGTGTGTGTGTGTTGCGCAGCGTGTGTGTGTTGCGCCGCGTGTGTGTGTTGCGCCGCGTGTGTGTGTTGCGCAGCGTGTGTGTGTTGCGCCGCGTGTGTGTTGCGCAGTGTGTGTGTTGCGCAGTGTGTGTGTGTTGCGCAGTGTGTGTGTGTGTTGCGCAGCGTGTGTGTTGCGCAGCGTGTGTGTGTTGCGCAGCGTGTGTGTGTTGCGCAGCGTGTGTGTGTTGCGCAGCGTGTGTGTGTTGCGCAGCGTGTGTGTGTTGCGCAGTGTGTGTGTGTTGCGCAGTGTGTGTGTGTTGCGCAGCGTGTGTGTGTGTTGCGCAGCGTGTGTGTGTGTTGCGCAGCGTGTGTGTTGCGCAGCGTGTGTGTGTTGCGCAGCGTGTGTGTGTGTTGCGCAGCGTGTGTGTGTGTTGCGCAGCGTGTGTGTGTTGCGCAGCGTGTGTGTGTTGCGCAGCGTGTGTGTGTTGCGCAGCGTGTGTGTGTGTTGCGCAGCGTGTGTGTGTGTTGCGCAGCGTGTGTGTGTGTTGCGCAGCGTGTGTGTGTGTGTTGCGCAGCGTGTGTGTGTGTGTTGCGCAGCGTGTGTGTGTGTTGCGCAGCGTGTGTGTGTTGCGCAGCGTGTGTGTGTTGCGCAGCGTGTGTGTGTGTTGCGCAGCGTGTGTGTGTTGCGCAGCGTGTGTGTGTTGCGCAGCGTGTGTGTGTGTGTTGCGCAGCGTGTGTGTGTGTGTTGCGCAGCGTGTGTGTGTGTGTTGCGCAGCGTGTGTGTGTTGGGCAGCGTGTGTGTGTTGGGCAGCGTGTGTGTGTTGCGCAGCGTGTGTGTGTTGCGCAGTTTGTGTGTGTGTTGCGCAGCGTGTGTGTGTTGCGCAGCGTGTGTGTGTGTGTTGCGCAGCGTGTGTGTGTGTGTTGCGCAGCGTGTGTGTGTGTGTTGCGCAGCGTGTGTGTGTTGCGCAGCGTGTGTGTGTTGCGCAGCGTGTGTGTGTGTGTTGCGCAGCGTGTGTGTGTTGCGCAGCGTGTGTGTGTTGCGCAGCGTGTGTGTGTTGCGCAGCGTGTGTGTGTTGCGCAGCGTGTGTGTGTGTGTTGCGCAGCGTGTGTGTGTTGCGCAGCGTGTGTGTGTTGCGCAGCGTGTGTGTGTTGCGCAGCGTGTGTGTGTTGCGCAGCGTGTGTGTGTTGCGCAGCGTGTGTGTGTGTGTTGCGCAGCGTGTGTGTGTGTGTTGCGCAGCGTGTGTGTGTGTTGCGCAGCGTGTGTGTGTGTTGCGCAGCGTGTGTGTGTTGCGCAGCGTGTGTGTGTGTGTTGCGCAGCGTGTGTGTGTGTGTTGCGCAGCGTGTGTGTGTGTGTTGCGCAGCGTGTGTGTGTGTGTTGCGCAGCGTGTGTGTGTTGGGCAGCGTGTGTGTGTTGGGCAGCGTGTGTGTGTTGCGCAGCGTGTGTGTGTTGCGCAGCGTGTGTGTGTTGCGCAGTTTGTGTGTTGCGCAGTGTGTGTGTTGCGCAGCGTGTGTGTGTTGCGCAGCGTGTGTGTGTTGCGCAGCGTGTGTGTGTTGCGCAGCGTGTGTGTGTTGCGCAGCGTGTGTGTGTTGCGCAGTTTGTGTGTTGCGCAGTGTGTGTGTTGCGCAGCGTGTGTGTGTTGCGCAGCGTGTGTGTGTTGCGCAGCGTGTGTGTGTTGCGCAGCGTGTGTGTGTTGCGCAGCGTGTGTGTGTTGCGCAGCGTGTGTGTGTTGCGCAGTGTGTGTGTGTGAAGAGGTTTACACTCTTTCATTTTCTAATATCCTTTATTCAGGATTGGTGGTTTTGGACGCAGATCCAGAGTCATTTTCCACCCGTCTGTTACTGAGAGCAGCACACACACACACACACACACTATATACACACTCCACACACACTCAGTACACACACACAAAATACACCTACGTGGGTGGAGTCTCCCAATACTCCACACTGATTGGTTTGTAGAATGCTGTCAGTTCAGTGAGTTACCTTTTGTTACAGGTGTTGTGCTAAATTGTGTCTCTCTGCCAGATTGTGTCTCTATTCTTGGAGTTATTGGGCTCCTGAGTAACAGATTCTGCTCAGATTTCTCACCTGTAAACACAAGGTAACCTCACGCATGGCCTCCATCCACATGGTTGGGCACGTGCTTGTAAACGTGAGCAGGTGTGGAAAGCTGTGCTCCTCAGTCCAGCACAGTTTAGCAGCGCAGATATTTCCAGTTACAGCTGAATTCACACTTTTAATCCCAGAAAAACAAACGCTCTTATTTACCTTTTAAAAAGATATTTAAATGCTGATTAAAGAGCAGATTACTGTTGTTGCTTTTTTCCTCGGGATATATATTGCCTAATCGTCTATTGTTATGATATATGTTTGGTATGTTTTTCTAATGTCTTGCCCTAAATGAGACTGAATTTTCTCTGGACTGTAGATAAAGAACATTTCTTTAGTTCTGTTTTTCTCTGGAACAAACAAACGTCTAAAACTCCAATCCAATCAGGGGAGGAGTAAAGCAGTGTTGAGGTTCTGATCAGACTGAACTGGACTCTACTCTGGAGAAAACTCTCCTCAGAGAGGGAACAGAACCGGGGGTCCGGGTTTGTAGATGTTCTGTGGTTGGATGAGATTCTCCCTCTGTTCTTCATTACGCGAGGAAACCACGTCTCTCCGCCGAACACGACCAGACATCACAACCTCATCTCTTTTATTAGCTCTATAACAGAACCGGTTCTGCCGGACCCTCGGAACCAGAACACTCAGACTCCGGGAGACGATGAGACCAGGCAGTGATGTTTCACTTTTTACGAGGGTGGTGTAAAACCGGCTGTGGGACAGTGGGGAAAAGCTCTTCGCTAACGAACTAATAAAGTGTTTTATCTCGACCGCGGAAAACTGAAACTGTCTGAAATAGTGAAATAGTGACGTCAGGGTTTATATGAGTGTTTTGTCTTCTGTAAATAAATAAATAACTTAACTAAAATTGTGAAATGTAATTGTGTTTAATTCTACATATAAAGCAGAGTAAACAATCCCCAGTTCACTAGAGAATATCACTATTATCACCATATAGACTAAGTTAATCACGATATATAGTGTACCCCTGATAGGGTTGCCCATCTCTGTGCAGGACAGGTGTGTGGGTGGGGCTACAGGTGCTGCTGATGCTGCTGCTGTTGTTTTCGGATCGGTTTCTGCTGCTGGTTCTGCTGAGATCTCCTCCTGATCAGATCCAGATCCATAAACGTCCAGAATATCAAAGACACTTCTCTAATAGACCCGGCGCTCGAACCGAGACCAGAGGCCCAGACCACAGAACCTGCAGCCCATACGCCACATCCGCCCCCCATCCCCCCCGCCTCCACCAGCGCCGCTCCAGCACCCCCCCACCCCCCGCCCCCCTCAGCTCCAGCTGCTTAAAGCATTATCAGCGTCTGGGTCCGGTTCCTCTGCTGCTCCTAATTCTCTCAGAGCACTTCCGGTCCCGCCGGTGCGCTAATCCACACCGCCACTTCACTCTGACGGGCCATCAGGAGCGGACGCTGCTCAGTCCATCCATCAGACCCGGCTAATCCCCGGCCGATGTTCTGATCCAGACTCAGGGCGGTCTGCAGGCCGAGGTTCTGCTCCAGACGCAGGGCGGTCTGCAGGCGGAGGTTCTGGTCTGGACGCAGGGCGGTCTGCAGGCCGAGGTTCTGCTCCGGACGCAGGGCGGTCTGCAGGCGGAGGTTCTGGTCCGGACGCAGGGCGGTCTGCAGGCCGAGGTTCTGGTCCGGACGCAGGGCGGTCTGCAGGCCGAGGTTCTGCTCCAGACACAGGGCGGTCTGCAGGCGGAGGTTCTGGTCTGGACGCAGGGCGATCTGCAGGCCGAGGTTCTGCTCCGGACGCAGGGCGGTCTGCAGGCCGAGGTTCTTGGATCTCGTTATCACCACAAACCAGATTCTGCCCTGAGGTACATTAGTAAATACGTTCCATTAAGATGAAGTCCAACCTCAGAGTATTTCAGACTTGGTGTGTGTGTGTGTGTGTGTGTTTATACAGACTGTGGTCCAGTGGGGTCCAACCACAGTGTAGAGTCGGGCCCAGAAGAATTTGGACTTGGTTTAATGGTGATCTGTAGAATCTCAGTGGATCTGAATGAAGAGGTTTAACAGCAGTAGTGAATTAAGTGTGTTTATTCACTATATCTCCCACAAGTGAGTACACGCCTCACACTGCTGTAAATATTTTATTCGATCTTTTAATGGTGCAGCACGGTAAAAACGTTTATATATCAGTGTAGATTTACTGTCCTTCAAAAATAACACACAGATATTAATATCTAAATATCTACAACACAAGTGATTCACCTTACAGTAAACATGCATATTTGTTCCTCGACTGTTTCGTCTAACCTCCCCGGTGTCGTGTGACTCTATAGTGTTCGGAGGGGGATCAGGTCTGTTAAATTTGGGGTTTTGGGTTAAATTCTCTCAAACTGATCACCGGATATTTAACATACCACCTCATGGTAAAGAACTCTCTGAGGATGTGAGAAACAGAATTGTTGCTCTATATTAAGATGGAATCCAGGCTATAAGAAGAATAATAACAACCTGAAACTGAAATACAGCGCAATGACCAAGGTGGTTGGCTTAAAAAAAAAGATAGACGCACGAGTGCTGCCAGTTTTGCTGCAGAGGTTGAAGAAGTGTGAGGTCCATCTGCAGTGCTCAGATCATACGCTCTGCACACACTGCATCAATTCTGACTGCATGGAACTGTCCTAGAGGGGAGCCTCTTCTGAAGCTCATGCACAAGAAAGCCTAAAACAGTTTAGTGAAGACCAGCAGTTCAAGATGAATTACTGGAACCATGTCCTGTGGTCTGATGAGACCAAAGGAAACTTGTTTGGCTCAGATGGTGTTCAGTGTGCCTACAGTAAAGCATGGTGGTGGTAGCATCATGGTCTGTTTGTGATTAAGTTTAATTTTGAGTTTGGAATAAAGAGGAAAGTGAGAGTTCAGGGCAGCTGGATCTGAAGGAGGATCCTCTAGACTCTGTTCTTTGGTTCTGATGGTGCTCGGTGTTCTGGATCCGGATGCTGTGCTGTGGTTTGGTGATGGATACGGTCTGGGTTTGGTTTCACTGTGACTCAGGCCGGGTCTGAATCACGCTTACGGACAGAAAGACTATTTTTACCCGTTCCTGTCTTACTCTCTACTTACAGACCAACTGCAGAAAAACATCAGTACGACAGTGTGAGGATAGTTTCACTATTAACATTCACTACCATAACAGTGTTGGGTCACTTCAATTCATTGTTTTATATGAAATCAAGAATATTAATAAGAGTTTATTCTGCAGCCAGTACTCCAGGAGGCACTAGAGGGCATAACAATTACTTTGTGATCATCAGTCAAATTATCCTGACTTAATTTCAGGATGGCGGTGCCGGAGAACTAGCTGAAGTTAGTGTATGTATAAACAGTTTTTTCTTTTTCCTAAAGTATTCAGTAATTTCAGAGAACACATTTCCTCTGCTCCATAGATCAATACGGGTGTTTAAACCCCTCTATCCTGTGAAAGTTCTCATTAGAAAGTTGTACACAGACTTCTGGACACATGGTGTTTAGGTTTGGCTGTAATTCGCTCTGGAATCCCTGATTTAAGCACGTTTCCGTGTTTCTGGTCTAGACAGCCTCGGGTTATAGCCCACTCAGAGTAATTTCCCCTTATAAGGGAATGTTGGTGATGTAATCCTGACAGAAACGTGTAAAACGATGGTGTGCAGAAAGAGTGTGAATGTGTGAAGTGCATGCAGTGTACCAGCTCCCTTTGGCTACCAGTAAAAAATCACACCCTGTTTTACAGCAGTGCCAGAAATGAGTTACCCAACAGCAGCAGCACTAATCCCCCCGATACAGTTAATCTAAATTCATAGTGGGTTCAGTTCATGCTGGATGTGCTGTGGTAGATCTGAGGGCTTACCAAAAACCTGACAACAGGGTGACTGTTTAAAAAAGAAATTAACAGGATTTACCACAGTGTAAGATTTATTACCAAGAAACAACAAAGAAATGATATAATAGACGAATGATATATAATGATATAATAGACATGCGTTTCTTTACTTTTTGTTCTTTTTTTGTTTTTGGTTTATAAAATCTGTTTAAGTTTGTTTATAATATGTAAACAATTAACAGAAATTGCAAACATTAACATTCACTGATCAGTGTACAAAGTATAATTCGTAAATCATTTGTCACTCTGGCCTCAATCTGGCAACCCGGGTGAGCTTGGTGTTTGGCGAGGGGTGGGTGGGAAGTTGGACAGTTGTAGCAGTTTTACTCAGTCACTCTCATTTAGTACTGGTTTTTTGATTGTTCCTTTAAGAATTGCCATGAAATTACCAGAACGCTGGGCGAGGGCGAGCGCTGGGTGAGGGTTGAACAGAGGGCGAGCGCTGGGTGAGGGTTGAACGGAGGATGAACGCTGGGCGAGGGCAAGCGCTGGGCGAAGGTTAAACGGAGGGCGAGCACTGGGCGAGGGATGAAAGGAGGGCAGCACTGGGCGAGGGTTGAATGGAGGATGAACGCTGGGCAAGGGCAAGCGCTGGGCGAAGGTTGAACGGAGGGCGAGGGCTGGGCAAGGGATGAACGGAGGGCGAGGGCTGGGCGAGGGATGAACGGAGGGCGAGGGCTGGGCGAGGGATGAACGGAGGGCAGCACTGGGCGAGGGTTGAACGGAGGATGAACGCTGGGCGAGGGCAAGCGCTGGGCGAGGGATGAACGGAGGGCAGCACTGGGCGAGGGTTGAACGGAAGGTGAACGCTGGGCAAGGGCGAACGGGGGGGCGAGGGTTGAACGCAGGGCGAACGATGGTCGAGGGCTACTAGAGAGCGACTGCAGGGCAAGGGTGAATGCAGGGGCAACACAGAACGAGGGCGACCAGAGGGCAAACACTGGGTGGGGGCGAATGGAGGGTGAATGAAGGGCGAGGGTTGAATGGAGTGTAAACGCTGGGCGAGGGTTGAATGAAGGGGGGATGCTGGGCGAGGGCGAATGCAGTGCGAGCAGATGGTGAAAGTAGTGTTCAGAGGGTGCGGCGCACTGAATTCACACTTCACAAACCAGAGGGAAATCTTAATCCGGCTGTTTGTTTTGATTGGGGGAGGTTCCCGAGGGTTCCTGAGGGTTCCTGACCTGTGTTGATGGATGGGCCTGTCACTCGCCTGCCACCGCAGATCTCCTGTGCCAGCGTCTCGTCACCCTCGGCCGGCGCGAGAGGTTCTGGCCTCTGCTCTCTGATCCGTATCCAGTAGCGAGTCCTGCGTCCCGACTCAATCATCCACAGCTTCTCCTCGCAGCAGCCGAGCTCATTACTCACCAACACACACCTGCCACCCGGCACACACCGACCCGGCCTTTAGAACCGGACCCGGCACCACGCTGAGCCCTCTCACACGACCTGCCAGAGAACCGAGCCCACAGAGCAAATACCCACCGCTCTGATTCAGGAGGAATGATAGATGTGGGTCAAATCCAGCACTGAAAACCTGAAACCTGATCACCATCTTCACCATCATCACCATCATCACCATCATCACCATCAACATCCCAGGAGCACGACTAAACGAGGCGTGAGGACCGAGGTCTACACGAGGACACTCTTTATATTTATAATGCATTATACACACATGGCTTCATATATAATTTTTATAAAACATAGGAACTCTAAATTCCCTAAGCTCCGTCCCCCAATTAGACTTAGTAAAGTTACTGCTTCATTACTCAAAAGTGGCAAAATTTACAGAGTAAACCTGCGGAGAAGAATATTGGTTGTTAAATTCTGTGAAACTGAAACATCAATAGATCCATAATTGCTGGTATTTGATTATTTAGGAGTATTTTATCTTCTTCAGTAAAACAGATGCTGTGAAGTATTGTAGAGTATTGTTACAGAATCACATAATTGGGATATCATCATTATTGAGGTAAATGT
>NC_064410.1:65087500-65255000 GCF_023375975.1 Astyanax mexicanus | reverse complement strand
TAACCGATCATTAATACTTCACAACTACAGTACAGAACACACCACCCTGCACAGCTTATCAATAACCGATCATTAATAACCGATTATTAATAACCGATTATTAATAACCGATTATCAATAACTCATTATTAATACTGCAGAACTACAGTACAGAACACACCACCCTGCACAGCTTATCAATAAAATACAATTGTGTGTATTTTTAGGAGATTGTGTGTGTAATATTAGGTTTTGTGTGTAATTTTAGGGGGTTTTGTGTGTAATTTTAGGGGGTTTTGTGTGTAATTTTAGGGGGTTTGTGTGTAATTTCAGGGGGTTTGTGTGTAATTTTAGGAGATTGTGTGTGTAATTTTAGGGGGTTTGTGTGTAATTTTAGGGGGTTTGTGTGTAATTTTAGGAGATTGTGTGTGTAATTTCAGGAGGTTGTGTGTGTAATTTTAGGAGGTGTTGTGTGTATTTTAAGGAGGTTTTGTGTAATTTTAGCAGGTTTTGTGTGTAATTTTAGGAGATTGTGTGTGTAATTTTAGGAGATTGTGTGTGTAATTTTAGGAGGTTTTGTGTGTAATTTTAGCAGGTTTTGTGTGTAATTTTAGGAGATTGTGTGTGTAATTTTAGGAGATTGTGTGTGTAATTTTAGGAGGTTTTGTGTGTAATTTTAGGGGGTTTTGTGTGTATTTTTTAGGAGATTGTGTGTATTTTTAGGAGGTTTTGTATGTAATTTTAGGGGGTTTTGTGTAATTTTAGGGGGTTTTGTGTGTAATTTTATGAGGTTTTGTGTGTAATTTTAGGGGGTTTGTGTGTAATTTTAGGGGGTTTGTGTGTAATTTTAGGGGGTTTTGTGTGTAATTTTAGGGGGTTTGTGTGTATTTTTAGGGGGTTTGTGTGTAATTTTAGGGGGTTTGTGTGTATTTTTTAGGAGATTGTGTGTAATTTTAGGGGGTTTGTGTGTAATTTTAGGAGATTGTGTGTAATTTTAGGGGGTTTGTGTGTAATTATAGGGGGTTTGTGTGTAATTTTAGGAGATTGTGTGTAATTTTAGGGGGTTTGTGTGTAATTTTATGAGGTTTTGTGTGTAATTTTAGGAGATTGTGTGTAATTTTACGGGGTTTTGTGTGTAATTTTAGGGGGTTTTGTGTGTAATTTTAGGAGATTGTGTGTAATTTTAGGGGGTTTTGTGTGTAATTTTATGAGGTTTTGTGTGTAATTTTAGGAGATTGTGTGTAATTTTAGGGGGTTTTGTGTGTAATTTTATGAGGTTTTGTGTGTAATTTTAGGAGATTGTGTGTGTAATTTTAGGAGATTGTGTGTGTAATTTTAGGGGGTTTGTGTGTAATTTTAGGAGATTGTGTGTGTAATTTTAGGGGGTTTGTGTGTAATTTTAGGGGGTTTGTGTGTAATTTTAGGGGGTTTGTGTGTATTTTTAGGGGGTTTGTGTGTAATTTTACGGGGTTTGTGTGTAATTTTAGGGGGTTTGTGTGTATTTTTAGGGGGTTTGTGTGTAATTTTAGGGGGTTTTGTGTGTAATTTTATGGGGTTTTGTGTGTAATTTTATGAGGTTTTGTGTGTAATTTTAGGGGGTTTGTGTGTATTTTTAGGGGGTTTGTGTGTAATTTTAGGGGGTTTGTGTGTATTTTTAGGGGGTTTGTGTGTAATTTTAGGGGGTTTGTGTGTAATTTTAGGAGATTGTGTGTGTAATTTTAGGGGGTTTGTGTGTAATTTTAGGGGGTTTGTGTGTAATTTTAGGGGGTTTGTGTGTACTTTTAGGAGATTGTGTGTGTAATTTTAGGAGATTGTGTGTGTAATTTTAGGGGGTTTGTGTGTATTTTTAGGGGGTTTGTGTGTAATTTTAGGGGGTTTGTGTGTATTTTTTAGGAGATTGTGTGTAATTTTAGGGGGTTTGTGTGTAATTTTAGGAGATTGTGTGTAATTTTAGGGGGTTTGTGTGTAATTATAGGGGGTTTGTGTGTAATTTTAGGAGATTGTGTGTAATTTTAGGGGGTTTGTGTGTAATTTTATGAGGTTTTGTGTGTAATTTTAGGAGATTGTGTGTAATTTTACGGGGTTTTGTGTGTAATTTTAGGGGGTTTTGTGTGTAATTTTAGGAGATTGTGTGTAATTTTAGGGGGTTTTGTGTGTAATTTTATGAGGTTTTGTGTGTAATTTTAGGAGATTGTGTGTAATTTTAGGGGGTTTTGTGTGTAATTTTATGAGGTTTTGTGTGTAATTTTAGGAGATTGTGTGTGTAATTTTAGGAGATTGTGTGTGTAATTTTAGGGGGTTTGTGTGTAATTTTAGGGGGTTTGTGTGTAATTTTAGGGGGTTTGTGTGTATTTTTAGGGGGTTTGTGTGTAATTTTAGGGGGTTTGTGTGTAATTTTAGGAGAGTTTGTGTGTAATTTTAGGGGGTTTGTGTGTAATTTTAGGGGGTTTGTGTGTAATTTTAGGAGATTGTGTGTGTAATTTTAGGAGATTGTGTGTGTAATTTTAGGGGGTTTGTGTGTATTTTTAGGGGGTTTGTGTGTAATTTTAGGGGGTTTGTGTGTATTTTTTAGGAGATTGTGTGTAATTTTAGGGGGTTTGTGTGTAATTTTAGGAGATTGTGTGTAATTTTACGGGGTTTGTGTGTAATTATAGGGGGTTTGTGTGTAATTTTAGGAGATTGTGTGTAATTTTAGGGGGTTTGTGTGTAATTTTATGAGGTTTTGTGTGTAATTTTAGGAGATTGTGTGTAATTTTAGGGGGTTTTGTGTGTAATTTTAGGAGATTGTGTGTAATTTTAGGGGGTTTTGTGTGTAAGTTTATGAGGTTTTGTGTGTAATTTTAGGAGATTGTGTGTAATTTTACGGGGTTTTGTGTGTAATTTTATGAGGTTTTGTGTGTAATTTTAGGGGGTTTGTGTGTATTTTTTAGGAGATTGTGTGTAATTTTAGGGGGTTTGTGTGTAATTTTAGGGGGTTTGTGTGTAATTTTAGGGGGTTTGTGTGTATTTTTAGGGGGTTTGTGTGTAATTTTAGGGGGTTTGTGTGTAATTTTAGGGGGTTTGTGTGTAATTTTAGGAGATTGTGTGTGTAATTTTAGGGGGTTTGTGTGTAATTTTAGGGGGTTTGTGTGTAATTTTAGGGGGTTTGTGTGTAATTTTAGGAGATTGTGTGTGTAATTTTAGGAGATTGTGTGTGTAATTCTAGGGGGTTTGTGTGTATTTTTAGGGGGTTTGTGTGTAATTTTAGGGGGTTTGTTTGTAATTTTAGGAGATTGTGTGTAATTTTAGGGGGTTTGTGTGTATTTTTAGGAGAACGGTTCAGGATAAGATGACGGGTTCAGATGTTCGTCTGTCGGATGAGCAGGTGGATCTGGTGCATCGTCTGCAGCACGGCAAATTCGGAGATATTAACTTCAACGAATACGAGGTAACACACACACACACACACACACTACACACACACACACACTACACACACACTACACACACACACTACACACACACTACACACACACTACACACACACTACACACACACTACACACACACACACTACACACACACACTACACACACACTACACACATACACACACACACTACACACACACACACACACACACACACACACACACACTACACACACACACACTACACACACACTACACACACACACTACACACACACACACACACATACTACACACACACACTACACACACACTACTCACACACACACTACTCACACACACACACTACTCACACACACACACACACTACTCACACACACACACACTACACACACACTACACACACACACACACACACACACACTACACACACACACTACACACACACTATACACACACACACTACACACACACACTACACACACACACACACACTACTCACACACACTACACACACACACTACACACACACTACACACACACTACTCACACACTACACACACACTACACACACACACACACACTACACACACACACACTACTCACACACACACACACTACTCACACACACACACACACACACCACACACACACACTACTCACACACACACACACTACTCACACACACACACACTACACACACACTACACACACACACACACACTACACACACACACTACTCACACACACACACACTACTCACACACACACACTACTCACACACACACACACTACTCACACACACACACTACTCACACACACACACACACACACACTACTCACACACACACACACTACTCACACACACACACACTACTCACACACACACACTACTCTCACACACACACACACACACACACTACTCAAACACACACACACTACTCAAACACACACACACTACTCACACACACACACACTACACACACACACACACTACACACACACACACACTACACACACACTACACACACACACAAACACTCACTACACACACACGCACTACACACACACACACACACACTCACTACACACAATACACACATACACACACACACACATTTATACACTCAGGGTTCCTCAGTCTAGCGCTATTAGGTGGCATTTACATCCCTCTAGCAGTGCGGTTAGCGGCTAATGCTAATGCTGCTGCACCCAGCCTTAGTGCTGGAGAACCAAAACTCTCCCTTTAGACAAAATACTGTAAATCTGAGCTAATTGTAAAAAAACAGAAGCTCTTTATTGTTTACTGTTTCCAGGAGAGAAATGTGTAGCTTAATGTCCAGCACTCGATTCATTTAAATTTAAAAGAATTACGAGAAGTTTTGTTTAATTATTAGGCGCTTCTCCATTAGAAAGGAAACATGGCGACACTTTAGCTCACTTTGATGTAGCGTTCTTACTAGTGTTGCGTAATATAATATTATTTAATTTTAATCCAGTGCGTTTTATAGTCTGAAATATACAGTACATATATATTAATTTAATTCAGACAGATGAGCGTTGCTGCGGTGCTGCTGTAACAGCTGTAACAGTGTGTTTCAGTTCTGCGGTCGCTCCGGTTCCGCGGTCGCTCCGGTTCCGCGGTCGCTCCGGTTCTGCGGTCGCTCCGGTTCTGCGGTCGCTCCGGTTCCGTGGTTGCTCCGGTTCCGTGGTTGCTCCGGTTCTGCGGTCGCTCCGGTTCCGTGGTTGCTCTGGTTCTGCGGTCGCTCCGGTTCTGCGGTCGCTCCGGTTCCGTGGTTGCTCTGGTTCTGCGGTCGCTCCGGTTTGGGGGTAAATCCTGCAGCTGGTTCTGCGCTCGGCTCATGCTGTAACGTCTCCATGCCGTCATGCTCATTAGCGGCTGCGCTAGTGTTGTTTATTAGCCTGGTGCTAATTGTCCGTTAGCTTCTGCTGCAGGATAACAGGCGGTGTGCAGTGAGACAGGGTTTACAGGGGATTATGGGTAGAGTCTGGTCGTCTGTGTTGTGGGGGCGGGGTTATGTAAGGCTGAGGGTGTTGTTCTGTAGATGTTGATGATCCAGATGTTCTGGTTTGTGTTTAACAGACGTCTGTTATTAATTCTACAGTTTAACTCTGATCCTCAGAGTTACTCTCTGTATCTGCTGATCTAATCAACAGCAGCACTGATCTCAGATCAGATCAGAACACTGTTTATAAGTCGTAAGGTGTGTCATGATGCTCATCACTATCTTACCGCCCACCAACAGTGTATATTCACTCCTTCCTCCTGCCTGGTTTAAACAGCAGCAGATCTTCTGAATAGATCTACACTGATGGACGTGGTGTTCTGGAAATGAGGTGTGTTCAGGTACATTTCTGGAGTTTTGCTTGTTTATCTTGGTAACAGAAAACACAGGAGCTCCACTGACCGAATACAACCTAGACAGACGCCAACAGTCAGACGTTCATCGCTATCTCGGTAACACAGGCGCTGTGACGTTGTGTTCAGAGATTTGAGAATTACCACTCATCTTTTAGTGTTTATACATATTTTTAAACACAGAACATGGTAGGAGGAGAAAAAGGAAATTTTACCATTATAAACACTACCAATAATAATATAAAATCAATAATCACAGCAATAATCATAAAAACAATAAATACAGAATAATAATAACGATTAAAAACATACTATTATAGGAGGCTCTGAGTGGTCCAGCAGTCTAAAGCACCGTCAGTATTATCAGGAGATCGCTGGTTTAAATCCCGGTCATGCAGCTTGCCATCTGCTGCCAGAGCCCTGAGAGAGTACAGCTGTCCGTGCTCTCTCTGGGTGGGTACAGTACAGTAGATGGCGCTCTTCACTCCTAGGGTGATGTGGATCAGCACAAGGCTGCGTCTGTGAGCTGATGTATCAGAACCGAGTCGCTGCGCTTTCCTCCGAGCGTTAGCACTGTGATGCTACTCGGCAAAAAAGGTTCAAAAAGAGGCGGAGTCTGACTTCACATGTGTCGGAGGAGGCGTGTGTTACCCTCCTGGTGTTGGGGCATCACTAGTGATGGGGGAGTCCTTAGAGTGGGTTGGGTAATTGGCTGCTTAAATTGGGAAAAAAAATAGGATAAAAAATAGAAAATATAGTGAGTAACTAATATTATTTACATTTGTTTATATCCATTTTTATTTTTCTGCTTCGTGAGCCGGAGGGTGTTTCTTAATAAACTGAAAAATCAGTATAAATGATAAGTGATGAATCACTGTTATCAGTTGTGTTGTTGTTATTTATGTATCGTATTAATTTCTCTGAATCTCTTTGATGTTTGTGTTTCTCCAGCCGGCGATTGATTTCTTCAGTAATGAGGTGATGATTCACCCGGTGACCAACCGACCTGAAGACAAGCGCAGCTTCATCCCCTCCCTGATCGAGAAAGAGAAGGTAAGACTTCATCTGTAAATACAATAAGAATAAGATTTCACTTAAAAATGATGAGTTTCTTTGATTTTACCAAATTGAAAAAATATAATCAAGAGGAAGATGGATGATCACAAACCATCAAACCACCAAACTGAACTGCTTGAATTTTTACACCAGGAGTAAAGCAGCATAAAGTTATCCAAAAGCAGTGTGTAAGACTGGTGGAGGAGAACATGATGCCAAGATGCATGAAATTAAAACTGTGATTAAAAACCAACCAGAGTTATTCCACCAAATATTGATTATTTCTGAACTCTTAAAACTTTATGAATATGAACTTGTTTTCTTTGCATTATTTGAGGTCTGAAAGTTCTGCATCTTTTTTGTTATTTCAGTCATTTCTCATTTTCTGTAAATAAATGCTCTAAATGAGAATATTTTTATTTGGAATTTGGGAGAAATGTTGTCTGTAGTTTATAGAATAAAACAACAATGTTCATTTTACTCAAACATAAACCTATAAATAGTGAAATCAGAGAAACTGATTCAGAAACTGAAGTGCTCTCTAGAGCTGTAGATATATATATATATATATAGTTTCTGTAATTACTGCAGTTTAGTAACATATATAACACAGATCAGCTATAGAGGAGGAGCCGGGGTTCAGGGGGCGGGGCTTCTGCTGCTGTACTCCATTACCCATAATGATTCCCACACTGCACCTCTCTCTATTATTATTATTATTATTAGTAATGATCTGCTGAAACTGGAAGCTTAAAGAAACTCAATCCTGCTGAGTTTAAAAAAATCTTTAGATAAAGAAGAAAAAACACTTTAAACACAATATAATATACTGTAGAGTACCAGTCTCAAATTACACACTTTATTCTGTGTTTTTATATTTGGTTTCTCTACACAGTAAATGAATAGTAAAGTGATCTATCAGATTATGAAGGAACACATAATGAATCATGTAGTAACTTAAAAACAGTGTTAAACTAACTAAAATACTCTGTGAAGTATTTAGATACTCTTATCTGAGGAGCTGTTTGTTAACTTGTGGTTTCTGAGGCTGGAAACTCTGATAAACTCATCCTGTACAACAGAGGAAACTCTCGCTCTTCCTTTCCTGGGGTGATTGTTGTTGAGTAGTTGTTTCTTCTCATAACCTGGATTCGAACATTACTCAAATATTCACTATTCACTGTATACCTGTAACTCTACCTCTTCACTACTTTACTTTAACTGATGCTCTCAATCTTTACATTAAGAGACAAGAAATTCAAGTAATTAACTCTTGATGAGTTCAGCACAGCTGTTAACTGAAAGCCTGAATTCCAGGTGACTCTACCTCATAAAACTGACTGAGAAAATCCAGCAAAGATGTTCAAAACATAACAGAACTGCTCTCCACAGAGCCGGAACTGATTAGAGTATTGTGCTGTATTTAGTTAATTTTTGTTCATTGTTAGTAATTAATTATAGATTATTAGTTATAGATTATTAATGATTGATTATAGATTATTAATGATGGATTATTGATTATTAGTCATAGATTATTAGTTATAGATTATTAATGATAGATTATTGATTATTAGTTATAGATTATTAATGATGGATTATTGATTATTAGTCATAGATTATTAGTTATAGATTATTAATGATAGATTATTGATTATTAGTTATAGATTATTAATGATGGATTATTGATTATTAGTCATAGATTATTAGTTATAGATTATTAATGATAGATTATTGATTATTAGTTATAGATTATTAATGATGGATTATTGATTATTAGTCATAGATTATTAGTTATTAATTATTGATTATTAGTCATAGATTATTAGTTATTAATTATTGATTATTAATGATAGATTATTGATTATTGGTTAATGGAAGCGTGGTGTTGTTGCTGCAGGTGGGGAAGTTGGTTCATGCGATTAAGATGGGGTGGATTAAACCCCGCCGGCCCAAAGACTCCGCCCCCCTGTACTACGACCTGTGGGCTAAAGAGGACCCCAACTCCATCCTGGGACGCCACAAGATGCACGTCCCCGCCCCCAAGATCAGACTCCCGGGACACGAGGAGTCCTACAACCCCCCACCTGAGTACCTGCTGACCGAGGAAGAGGTCCCGCCCCCCACACACACACACACACTATACACACACCACACACACCACACACACTATACACACACACACTATACACACACCACACACACTATACACACACTATACACACACTATACACACACCACACACACTATACACACTATACACACACTATACACACACACACACACTATACACACACTATACACACACACTATACACACACCACACACACTATACACACACCACACACACTATACACACACACACACACTATACACACACTATACACACACCACACACACTATACACACACCACACACACTATACACACACCACACACACTATACACACACACACTATACACACACACACACACTATACACACACCACACACACTATACACACACCACACACACTATACACACACCACACACACTATACACACACACACTATACACACACACACACACTATACACACACCACACACACTATACACACACCACACACACTATACACACACCACACACACTATACACACACACACTATACACACACACACACACTATACACACACACACACACTATACACACACCACACACACTATACACACACACACTATACACACACACACACACACTATACACACACCACACACACTATACACACACCACACACACTATACACACACACACTATACACACACACACACACTATACACACACACACACACTATACACACACACACTATACACACACACACACACTATACACACACCACACACACTATACACACACCACACACACACTATACACACACCACACACACTATACACACACCACACACACTATACACACACTATACACACACACACACACACACACTATACACACACCACACACACTACACACACTATACACACACACACTATACACACACACACTATACACACACACACACTATATACACACACACTATACACACACCACACACACTATACACACACCACACACACTATACACACACTATACACACACACACACACACACACTATACACACACCACACACACTACACACACTATACACACACACACTATACACACACACACTATACACACACACACACTATATACACACACACTATACACACACACACACACTATACACACACCACACACACTATACACACACACTATACACACACCACACACACTATACACACACACTATACACACACTATACACACACCACACACACTATACACACACCACACACACTATACACACACCACACACACTATACACACACACACTATACACACACACACACACTATACACACACACACACACTATACACACACCACACACACTATACACACACACACTATACACACACACACACACTATACACACACCACACACACTATACACACACCACACACACACTATACACACACCACACACACTATACACACACACACACTATACACACACCACACACACTATACACACACTATACACACACACACACACACACACTATACACACACCACACACACTACACACACTATACACACACACACTATACACACACACACTATACACACACACACACTATACACACACACACACACTATACACACACACTATACACACACACTATACACACACCACACACACTATACACACACACTATACACACACCACACACACTATACACACACCACACACACTATACACACACACTATACACACACACACTATACACACACACTATACACACACACTATACACACACACTATACACACACACACTATACACACACACACTATACACACACCACACACACTATACACACACACACTATACACACACACTATACACACACACACACTACACACACTATACACACACCACACACACTATACACACACCACACACACTATACACACACACTATACACACACACACTATACACACACCACACACACTATACACACACACACTATACACACACTATACACACACTATACACACACACACTATACACACACTATACACACACTATACACACACACACTATACACACACTATACACACACACACTATACACACACTATACACACACACACTATACACACACCATACACACACTATACACACACTATACACACACACACTATACACACACTATACACACACACACTATACACACACTATACACACACACACTATACACACACACACTATACACACACTATACACACACACTATACACACACCACACACACACTATACACACACCACACACACTATACACACACACTACACACACCACACACACTATACACACACACTATACACACACACACACACACACACTCAGGCAGTGCCGGAGCTCCGCCCCCTGGTTCAGGGATTTGCCTGAGGGAGATTTGATTATTATTTGCATGTAAAGCGTAAATAATTAGAACAGGTGCATCTTTACCAAACGCTCAACTTCCCAAAACCAAACATCACTTTACCCCAAACACCCGACTCTATACAGCACTCTGCTCTCTCACAACTATATACATACATACATACATATATATATATATATATACAGCTCTGTAAAAAATAAGATTTCACTTAAAAATGATGAGTTTCTTGATTTTATCAAATTAAAAACCTCTGGAATATAATCAAGAGGAAGATGGATGATCACAAACCATCAAACCACCAAACTGAACTGCTTGAATTTTTACACCAGGAGTAAAGCAGCATAAAGTTATCCAAAAGCAGTGTGTAAGACTGGTGGAGGAGAACATGATGCCAAGATGCATGAAATTAAAACTGTGATTAAAAACCAGGATTATTCCACCAAATATTGATTATTTCTGAACTCTTAAAACTTTATGAATATGAACTTGTTTTCTTTGTATTATTTGAGGTCTGAAAGCTCTGCATCTTTTTTGTTATTTCAGTCATTTCTCATTTTCTGTAAATAAATGCTCTAAATGAGAATATTTTTATTTGTAATTTGGGAGAAATGTTGTCTGTAGTTTATAGAATAAAACAACAATGTTCATTTTACTCAAATATAAACCTATAAATAGCAAAATCAGAGAAACTGATTCAGAAACTGAAGTGTATATTTATTATACAGAGCTGTAGTGTTCATACTGCTATTTTTCAGATGTACTGGTTTTACTGGTTTTACTGGTTTTAGTGGTGAAATGATGTTGACTCCAGTATGCTGGTGTTTGTAGAGACTGGCCTGGGAGCAGCAGGACCCGGAGGAGCGGAAGCTGAGTCTGCTGCCACAGAAGTTCCCGAGTCTGAGGGCAGTGCCAGCCTTCACCCGCTTCATCCACGAGCGCTTCGAGCGCTGCCTCGACCTCTACCTGTGCCCCCGCCAGCGCAAGATGAGGGTACCACACGCCACCGCTGACATCATCCCCATCATTACATCATCACATCATTATATCATAACATCACTGCATCATTAAATCACTACCTCACAACATCACATCAGTACATCATTACTAACATCTCACACCATTACATCATCAGATCATTACATCATCAGATCATTACATCATCAGATCATTACACTAATTTCTTTATAACACACTCAGGTTCAGTTAACTCATATATAAAACTACAGCTCACACTTTACTGAGATCTTCTCAATAAAATAATAATCTCTTTCTCTCACTCTCTCTCTCACTCTCTCTCTTGCTTTCTCTCTCTTTCTCTCGCTCTGTCTCTCTCTGTCTCTCTCTCTCGCTCTGTCTCTCTCTCTCTAGCTCTATATCTCTCTCTCTCGATCTCTCTCTCTCTCGATCTCTCTCTCTCTCGCTCTCTCTCTCTCGCTCTGTCTCTCTCTCGCTCTGTCTCTCTCTAGCTATGTATCTCTCTCTCGCTCTCTCTCTTGCTCTCTCTCTCTCTGTCTCTCTCTCTTTCTGTCTGTCTCTCTTTCTCTCTCAATTTAATATAATTTAAGGTGTTTTATTGGAACAGTGTGTTAAGTCTGGGTTTTTACAGTAAAGGAAACTGATTCAGAGATGAACCGTTTCTAGAGTTTAGGAATAGAATATAATAAAACAATGCAAATAATCAGTAAGTTTAAGTAATGAGATAAATTAACCAAATTTCTCTCTTTATCAGGTAAATGTGAATCCAGAGGATTTGATTCCTAAACTGCCCAAACCCAAAGATCTGCATCCGTTTCCCACAACCCAATCTCTGGTAAGATCATCAGATTCTGACCTTCATTTAAACTCTAAACTCTCCAGCCTCTGTTCACAGTTTACAGTTCGGTTATTGGGTGGTCGTTGGGTTATTGGGTGGTCATTGGGTTATCGGGTGGTCGTTGGGTTATCGGGTGGTTGTTGGGCTATCGGGTGGTTGTTGGGTTATTGGGTGGTTGTTGGGTGGTCGTTGGGTTATTGGGTGGTCGTTGGGTTATTGGGTTGTGTGTAGACAGTGTGTGAAGGAGTGTTGGGTTATTGGGTGGGTGTTGGGTGGTTGTTGGGGGGTTGGGTGGTCGTTGGCCTATCTGGTGGTTGTTGGGTTATTGGGTGGTTGTTGGGTTATTGGGTGGTTGTTGGGTTATTGGGTGGTCGTTGGATTATTGGGTTGTGTGTAGACAGTGTGTGAAGGAGTGTTGGGTTATTGGGTGGTCGTTGGGTTATTGGGTGGTCGTTGGATTATTGGGTTGTGTGTAGACAGTGTGTGAAGGAGTGTTGGGTTATTGGGTGGGTGTTGGGTGGTTGTTGGGTTATTGGGTGGTTGTTGGGTTATTGGGTGGTTGTTGGGTTATTGGGTGGTTGTTGGGTTATTGGGTGGTCGTTGGATTATTGGGTTGTGTGTAGACAGTGTGTGAAGGAGTGTTGGGTTATTGGGTGGTCGTTGGGTTATTGGGTGGTCGTTGGATTATTGGGTTGTGTGTAGACAGTGTGTGAAGGAGTGTTGGGTTATTGGGTGGTTGTTGGGTTATTGGGTGGTCGTTGGGTTATTGGGTGGTCGTTGGATTATTGGGTTGTGTGTAGACAGTGTGTGAAGGAGTGTTGGGTTATGGTGGGTTCAGGCTGCACTGGAAGCTGAAGTGGAATAAAGTGAATTACTGTATTTTGGGTGGTAGAGTTTTAAAGTGTTTTTAGAGTGAAGATGAAAGAGGAATATTCCAGTTTTAAACTGAGGTTATTCAGACGCTCAGGCTGTAAAAGCAGCAGCGTTAGTCTGTCGGTGTTGGACTGGGAGTAAAGGGCTGTAATAACTGGGTGGTAATGGATTAATGGGACGGAACTGTGACTCTTTCTCTCCCTAAAACACAACAGCAGCATCTGTCCTTAAATACTCTCTAAATTACGTTTTACAGCTTTAATTCCTTCAATCTTTCGTTTATTATTTAGTTTTTCATCCTAATGCAGAACTATAGAGAATTATCCTCTATCTGTTCTGTTTTAGGATTTATTAAATTAATGATAAATATAAAAGCAGTGTATCTGAGTGAAGAACTGAACTGTGGGTTTACTGTACATGAAGCTGCTTCTACAACTATAATATTTTTAATAAATTACATTTTAATCCAAGTTGATGCAGAACTGGACAAAAGCTAGAATATAAAAAAAAAACCTTTCTCAGCTTAAACTGTAAAAGCTTCACTGGAAAACGCTGTTCAGATACTTTATTTATTCCTCTTTTAACTAAAAATATGACGTGATTTTATTATGATCATCAGTATTGACCCACATTTACTACGAGTTTCCACACAAATAGTGCTGTTAATCCTGTTTATTCTGATGTTGTGCAGAAAGCTTTTATATAAAAACACTTTTATTCAGGTTTTGATGACTGTCTGTAAAATATGGCCGTTTTATTTTATGTCTGTAAGAAGATCTGTGATTCATATTGTTTATCATAAAAAATGTCAAAATATTTTTACTATATTTCCCGACCTGAATAGATCTCTGGAGTTCTTCTAGTGAGAAAGATTTTCATCATTTTGGGCCAAATATTCTTTGAATCCTTAATTAATGAACAAATAAATGAAAAAACATTCTTAATAAACAAAATATATGGTAAATAATAATACAGTATGTAGAGAAACAGATACAGAACAGATAAGATTGATAATGGGTGGTTGGTTTAGTGTAGTGGATAACACCACTACCTGCCAGTGAGATGATGATCACATCATGTGGGAGACTGGGGTTCAATTCCTGGTCTGGGTGGTGACTGGATCCTGTGTTACACCAATATGGATCTGTTCAGTTATAAAAACTCCACCAGTTAAAATAGTTCCATTGCTGCTCTGTTTGTTTGTAGCTGTTTGGTTTGTAAGCGCTGTATGGTTGCTAGGTTACCTGTAAGTGGGCGGAGTAATACATGGAGAGCTTCGGTTACAGTTCATTACTGGCTGATAACGGCACTCATAGAACTCCTCTCAAAGCAAATCATCTAACTGTGGTATAATAAACTGTAAATTATCTAATATTACTGTGAATTATTAGTTATAATTCAGACCGCAGTACAGTCTGAGATGAAGCTGCTGGGAGTTAATAACTGTAAATGACTGTCTGGTTGTGGTTCGGGTTCTGATGTTGTTCTGTTGTGCAGGTGTACCGCGGTCACTCCAGTCTGGTGCGCAGTATCAGTGTGGCCCCCGGGGGGCAGTGGCTGGTATCAGGTCAGTCTCTTTATTTCTGTTTATTAATATCATGTTTTATTGTTTTGGTGCTGCAGAACGTCGGGCTCTACAGAACCAGTGAACTAGAACTTCCAACTTCCTCCTACAATTCATCTCACACAAACACATGTATCTCCACACACACAGTTATTAATGCACAGTAATCTAGATGTGTGATCCACACACACACACACACACCTCAGATCCTTTACCAGTTGAGCTTCATCTGTTGTGTGGAGCTTCCCTGTTTTTTTTGTGAGTTAATACGGCTCAAGAATATTTTATAGATTTCAGTCCTTAATATTTAAATGCAAGCTAATGGTCATCTAGTGTAGCACCTTAGAATTATTTGAGTGGTACCAGCGGTATCAGTGGTATTGGTGGTACAGTTTGAGAACCACTGCTCTACAGAACCAGTGGAACCAGTGTAAATAACCCTCAGACGGACGGATCTGGACAGTGGGGGCGGGGTTATTATGGAGGTTCTTCAGAATGTTCTGGGTGTTGGTACCGCAGCTCTGAGTCCGGTCCAGAGGTTCTGATCTACACTCTGGTTCATGTTGGTGGGGAGGAACCAGCTACTGGACCAGGAGGACGAGGGTAAGTGGAGAAAAAGAAGAAGATGATGAAGATGATGATGAAGATGATGAGCGCATGGGGACACGGGGACCAGGGACGGGCCTGTGTTCTGCTGGGATGAATTAGAGCAGATAAATCAATCACAGATAGATTACGAGAGTCGTCCTCTCGTCTCTCCAGCCTGGATTTACTTTATTGGTGAAGTTTTACGGTTTTTGGCAGCGAGGAGTTTATTGTTAGTCGCTGTGGGAAGTCTGACGGGAGAGACGCTCTGTTCCTGCTGCTCAGTTTCATTATTAACGGGGTTTTGGGGGATTTTTGGAGTTTCTGTCCGTCGTAATTCAGACAATGACATCAAATAGCATTAGCATTAGCATTGGGCATCACAATATTTTAGGGTATTTCTGCAAAACAACACTCAAAAGTGTCGGCAAAATAATTGTGCACAATACAGTGCTGTCTGAGTCTGAGAGAGAGAGAGAGAGAGAGAGAGAGAGAGAGTACAGTAGATCATGCTGCTTCTCCATCAGCAGCCGGAGTCTGAGAGAGAGAGAGAGATACAGAGAGAGAGAGATACAGAGAAAGAGAGAGATACAGAGAGAGAGAGAGATACAGAGAGAGAGAGAGATACAGAGAGAGAGAGAGATACAGAGAGAGAGAGAGAGTACAGAGAGAGAGAGTACAGTAGGTGACTCTCTCTCTCCCGTTGTGATGATGGTTGGTACAGGCGTCTGTTAGCTGGTGTATATATTACATACCTGTATGATATTAGCGTGGGATTGGGACGCAGCCCGGCTCCTGGGGTCTGTAGGTGGTTTGCATGGTGAGGTTTAGGTTTTTCAGGAATATAAACTCTGGCAGCAATTGAGGATTTTCTCAGTAGGATTGAGCATCTGATTGTCGTTAGTCTCGGGGAAATAAACCGTATGAAAGGAGGTTCCGGGTCGGGTCGGTTCCGCCGCGCTCCAGTGAGGGGAACATTCGGGCCAAAGCCACAGAACCCCAATCATCTCCTGCAGAATGAAGCTGTGGTCGGGTTCTCCGGCCTAGATAACCAGATCATCTCCTCTATTACAAACTAAACACTGCAGATTAATCCTCTAATCCCTCTAATCCCGGTTTAAACTGGTCTTCACTGGATTAACATGCTAATGTTAATAATATTTAATATTTCATTAGACCTTCTGATCACGTTCTAGTAGATTTGTAGCTCCATATTAAATTCACATGGATGCAAAAATAAATATATATGATGAAGGACAGATGAACAATGATGCTTAAAACCTTTAAAAAAATATATAGGAGATTTAAATCAAACAAATATATTAAAAAATATAACACATGCTCATTTATTTATTGAGTAAAATGATGTGCTGATTTGGGATTATATATATTTGGGCCGTTCCACTGAATGGGTGTCATTTTCTTGTTGTAACTCAACAACCAATTAAATTTAATTTTAATCTCTGAATCTAATAACACATATATTTACCTATTAAAAACGTGTTGGTTGATCTCAGATAGCTTTACTTAATTTTTCACAAGGTTTCTCATCTGAAGATGTTTATAAAACTCGTGATATTTAAACACATGTTTAAAAGCAAGTCTACTAATTCCTTTAATTTTCTCTGCATGTTCAAATACTTGATATTAATCATAAAAAATCACTCCTGTTACTGGAACTGTTTTAAGTAAAAGGAATGAGTAACAGAAATACCGTGTGCAATAATAAAATATTTTTTTGTTGCTGTAGTGTATTCTTGAAATAAGTTTTTACGTCAGTGTTTTGTCATATCGCCAAGAATATTGTTAATGCAAAAATAGCATAAAAAAATCTTGATATTATTTTAGGGCCATATCGCCCACCCCTAAGCCAGAGTTCCTCCAGGCCGGTGTTCAGAACTGATCTACAGATACCAGAAACATTTAGTTCAGTTATTACTGAAAATAATACAGATACAGAGAACATACTTTTACCCTCATAAATATGCAATACTGGATCATTTTCCTCAATAGATAAATGAACATTTGACATTTGATTGATTTGATTGATTATTTCTATCTACTTTTTATCTGATGATGTTTTAGGTTATATTGATACAGTAGAAATCTAAAGGCTTTATAAACTGTAGATAAAGGTGAGGACAGAAAGAGAAGGAGATTAATTACAGGGTGGGGGCGGGGTTTGGAGGTGGAGTTTAGGGTGGGGGTTGGAGGCGGGTTTAGGGCGGGGCTTGTGTCGGTGGGAAGAGAGGCTGGCAGCAATTTAGAGGCAATATCTGCTCAGCCGTCCGTAACAAAGAACTCTATAAAGACCAGATGCAGAACCACTACAGTCAGAGCCGCGCTTTCGTCTCGCTGTAAAATATATTAAAGCAGTAATAAAAACTCCTTTCCCACAGTAAAAACCTCCCAGCCATTACACCCCCTCACCCCCAAGCCCCGCCCACTCTTCCCATAAGCCCCTGTGTTGTTGTGTTTGTGTACGTAATGGATGTATATGGTTTAATTAGGGTTCAGTAATCCTGCAGTTCAGCTGATCTGCTGCCAGCGGCTGTAAAACTCAGACTAATTTGTTCTGAAGAGGAAAAAGCTGTTTAAAGAACTTCAGTTTGTTTCTGGTTGATTTTGGAGATCTGGAGCTGAACTTTAACACGTTTTAAATACTGGGGTTTGTGTTGTTTAGCAGCGGTTAACGCTCAGACTGCTGCTGGTGCTGCTGGTAGTTGTAGTTGATGATGTGGGTATTTGTAGTTGTAATTGTTGTAGGAGTTGTGTTTGTTGATGTTGTATAGTGGTGTTGATGATGTTCTAATAGCGCTCTGCTTTTCTCTTATTCCACTGTAATCATGTTGTCGTGTAGTACAATATAGTCGGTGATGTTGGTTTTTCTAGTAGTTGTTTGTAGTTATTGTTATTCACCTCAATGCTCAAATTACATGAGTATTTCTACTCAAAGTACCTAGAGTAAATTTAATGTTTAATGTTCATGTTTGCACAGTTTAAATAATCCACTATTTAATAAACCAGATTGCTATAGTATACCAGGTGGTTTCTATGATGTTTCTCACTGGTTGCTAGGCAGTTTCTATGGTATTCCTCAGGTGGTTGCTGTGGTACCCCATGTGGTAGTTTGGGTGTTACAGTTGTATTTGAATTTATATTGTGATAAAAGAAGAGTCTTAAAATGTTCGTACGCAGTTTATTATTAATAAGTGAAAAATCTGCATAAATATGCTGATATGCGTAAAGAGTGGTTGAGAGATCAGGTGATCAGTTTTAGCACTGAACTCACTCTGTAAACTCCTCACACTGCTGTGCAGAGAGTGAGCGGTATATTGTATCCGGTGTGAAAGGCTGGTAGAGCGTATAGGAGTGTAATTCATAGTGGATCAGGGATATTCAGGACCGGATTCTGGGCCGCCGGGTCGGAGCGGTGCTGACCCGGTTTCTCCGCTGCTCTGCTGAATATAGAGCCGTCCATAAAGCAAAACCCCAAAACACAACTACTAATTAGAGGGGCGGAGCCTGCGGGTACGAGGGGTCAGCAGCCGGCGGTTCTGAGGCTGAGATCCGTCAGCCGTAAACACAGGAAGTGCTTAGTCCTGATCCGTACCGCCCAATAACACGCCACCATTCACTTGCTCACCCGGTCTCCAACCAGAACCAGGACCAGGCTGGAGTGTATCAGTGGATAGGACTGCGCTTTATATTTCTGAACATAAACTGCTTTATTTAATATAATTGATTTGACCCTCCTGTTTTGTTCTGGGTCAATTTGACCCGTTTTAAAGTTTGAAGATCTGGGAAAAATAGTTAAAAGTATTTTTTCAGTATGAAACTTCTTCTGCTTTATTACTGTAATCAACATATAAAAATGGTTCATCTCACATATTTGCAACAACCACCCCCTGCAAAAAAGTAATGTGTCAATATTATATAAAACTATTGTTTTATATGTTGGTCTTTCAAAAGTAATAAAGTAGAGAAACACAAAGTTTTTTATGAAAAACGAGTGAATTATTCTAATTGAAGCATTACTTGTTAGAGGAGAGGAACACTATTGCACTGAATATTGATAGAATAATTAGTAATGGAGTTAGTAATGAAATATTTACACTGTTTTTAAGGATTTTTTTGGTTTCTTTTGGATAATTTAACACATGCACCAGGTCAGACTGCCCCGGGAAAACCATTACTGTTCCTGATTAATGAACATAACAGGAGGGTTAATTATTAAGTATAATTGGATATGATCAGTAATACTACTTTACACTGAATTAAAGTATCGTATCTTCAGTGTTTCTCATGAAAATATAGAATAAAATATCTACAGAAATGTGAGGGGTGTACTTAGATACTGTATGTATATATGTATGTATATATGTGTGTGTATATATATATTTACTGTACTGTGCTGTACTGAACGTGTACACACAGGGTCCGGGTCGGGAGTGTGTAGAGTCGGGCCGGTCAGGTCGGGCCGGTTTACGCTGGTGACCACAGCTATGTGCCAGACGGACTCGGGTCCGGGCTGCCGGGGCGTCCCTGCTGCACTATATTGGTCACCGCGGTGCTCACTACTTAAAAAGTGATTATGGTTTCAGAAACCTTACACTCCGTCCTACACCCACAGGCCCCGCCCCCACCCGCCGGCCCCGCCCCCCGCCAGCCTGTTTATCCCTGTATTACACAGGCAGGTATAACTGTTTACTGAGGAAAGCTGTGTGATTATATACTGATCAGCCATAACATTAAAACCACTGGATTATATGGTATAATCCACACAGGGTATATGGAAAGATGTTTATTAAAAGGACAAAAAAAAAAGAGAGACAATAAGTTGAATCTGATTGGATAATATTAAAGTGGTGTAATCTCCTGACCCGTGTGTGTGTTGGTATCTCTGATCCAGGATCAGATGACGGTACGGTCCGGTTCTGGGAGGTCGCTACGGCGCGCTGCCTGAAGACGGTGGAAGTGGGCGGAGCCGTGAAGAGCGTGGCGTGGAGTCCCAATCCTGCGGTGTGTCTCGTCGCCATCAGCCAGTAAGATCCCTTTATTTACCCTCATTAATCTTCAGTATCTGCAATAAAGAGCTGAACAGAACAGTTTATTTCTGGAACATAATTTCATACAGAAGAAAATCACAATAAATACTGTTAGTGTTATTTTTAGACCATTTATTCCACTGATTTAATGGTAATTTTATAGAATAATAATGCAGTTACACCCTTTTAAAGAGCAGTGAGCTTTTAGTTAATCCAAAATTATGATTATTTTCGACAAACAGAAAAGTATAAAGCACAGTTCAGACTCTGAATATCTGTGGTATTTAGGGTTTATGTTCACACTGGGGTAAAGGGGAGGGGTGTGTGAAGCAGTGAAGAGATAGTAATGATGGTATCAGTGTAAGGTTGTAGAGGTTCCTAATGTAGTCGTCCTGTGAAGATCCTGATTGTGTGTGTGTGTGTGTGTGTGTGTGTGTGTGTGTGTACAGTGGGAACACGGTGGTTCTGATGAATCCTGGTCTGGGGGATCGGCTGATCCTCAGCGCTACTGATCAGCTGATCTCCTCGTATGAAGAGCCGACGGAGGTTAAAGATCAGCCGGTGGAGTGGAGCCTCGCCGAGGGGACAGAACACCAACAGGGCCAGCGGCTCATCCTCACACACCCCCGAGTACGTAACACACACACACACACACACACACTATACACACACACACCCCCGAGTACGTAACACACACACACCCCCGAGTACGTAACACACACACACACACACACACTATACACACACATTCCCGAGTACGTAACACACACACACACACTCTCACTATACACACACACACTCCTGATCTAAAGCTGATGAACTGAGATGGTGATTTGAGGTGATTTAATTGGGATGAGCTGGAGCTTCACAGCGTGAAGGAAAAGCAGCAGCTATTATTCAGCACCTCCAGAAACTCCTTCCTTCAAGATGCTGAGAAAACTATTCCAGATGACTCTAAATCATGAAGATACTGAGATTAAAATCTCACCAAGAGTCTGCAGATCTGAACTCAAACACACATCTGATACTTATTTACAAGAATCTAAAGTAGAAAATAAACGGATTCTGATTTATTATTAATAATAATTCAGCATGTGTTCCCGTACAGCTTTAATATAGTCTTTAATATTAAACTGGTACCACTTTAAAATTAGACTACATTTATAAAGGGTTTATAAATGGTTTATAATGAGTTTATTAATGGTTACTAATTAGGTTGTAAATGCCTTATAAATCATTAATAATCAGTTATAACACATACGTAGAAAGAGCAACGGTATAGATGGCTGTGTAATATAGTTCACTATTTGGCAAACAACAGGTCATTGTTGCCCTTTCTATGTATGTGTTATAACTGATTATTAATGATTTTTAAGACATTTACAACTTAATTAGTAACCATTAATAAACTCATTGTTAACCATTTATAAACCCTTTATAAAGGTAGTCTCATTTCAATGTGGTACCGTTAAATTTACAATGTAAACAAAAAATATAAAACAGAAAGAAACACACTGAATCACACCAAATTTTTGATGCTGCTGTAGCTGCAGACGTGCGGTATGAACAGGGACAGCTGATTCTCTGAGACGTGTGTGTGCTGAGATGATGTAAATGCTGTGAGTTTATAAAGAGCTCCTGGGTTTGGAGTCTGAGAGTGGGATTATGAAACTTCTGTTCCTGCGTTTCTCCTTCAGTGGAAGTTCCTCACGTGAGCCGGCAGCTCTTTAACTGCAGGAAAAAGCCGCAGAGCTGCGGTTCCTCTTTTTCCTGAAATGGAAAGAAATATAATCCGCCTCCAGCGTCCAATTAAAACTCCTGGAAAAAGAGAAGCCGCGTCCCGGTTGGCAGCCTGGCAGCGGCAGCATTAACAGCGGCAGTAAATCGGGCGCGGGGGGGCGGCTGAGGCTGTAATCGGATTAATGTCGGCGAGGATCCTGCAGAATGACTTTCACCTCTGACCTCCGTCTCGTAACTCTCTCTTTTTACTCTCTCTTTACTCCCTCTCTTCTTTCTCAGGCGGTGAAACAGGTGACGTGGCACGGTAAGGGGGATTACCTGGCCTGCGTGATGCCCGACGTCAGCAGCAATGTGCAGGTGGTGATCCACCAGGTGAGCAAGCGCCGCACGCAGAACCCCTTCCGCAAGAACAAGGGCATGGTGCAGTGCGTATCCTTCCACCCCATCCGGCCCTACTTCTTCGTGGCCACTCAGCGTCACGTCCGCGTCTACAACCTCATCAAGCAGGAGCTCACCAAGAAGCTCATGACCAACTGCAAGTGGGTCTCCAGCATGGCCATCCACCCGGGCGGTGCGTCTACTCTATTACACTTACAATCACATTAAATCACATTTACAATCACATTTATAACACTTACAGTGAAGTAGACTGCAGTTAAAATCAAATAAAATAAAAGTTGATCCAAAGGTTTGGTCCACATGGTGTGGTGGAGTTTGTAGGTGACTAAATCACGGCTGGGATGCACCAGTTTTGCGTACAGTATTTTTTGCACTATAAAAGCTCTTAAAATCTTAAAATTCTTTAATTTTCCCAAAAATCATCAGAGCTCCTTATAATCCGGTGCTCCTTATGTATGAATTCTATTAGTCAGGTATTAAGGAGCAGTAAAGACACTCCACTGAAGTACAGAGTTATACAGGAGTTTCAGTTTAGTTCTCCAGCACCCAGACTGGAGCAGCATTAGCATTAGCCGCTAACCATGCAGTATCATCAACCTGTAGCCTGCTGCTAACCCCGTCTGTCACTGCTGGAGCAGGTAACTGCTAATGCTAATGCTCCAGCCTTAGAGCTGGAGAAATCTGGAAATCTAATCTTACTGTAAATAAACTGTTTTCAGGAGAGAAATCTGTGTAGATTAACATCCAGCACTCATTTGAATTTAAAAGAAAAGTATATTTTTTCTTTATTACAGTTTTGTTTACTTAGCTTAGCTTTACTTAACTTAGTTAGATAACTTAGAAGTTTTTTTAGTGTCTCTTAAAACGTGCCTTATAATCCACTGTGCCTTATAGTGCGAAAAATATGATATATAAGTTTCTTCTCAAGTTTTGTGTAAATTCTCTGCACCACAAATCAATATGTGTCTAGTAACTACTAGTGACCGACTGTCACTTTTACATTATTAAAACACATGTATAACAGGATAATCAACATGTTACCATGGAAACATCTGTGTTGCCTTATAACAGCATGTCTTATAGGGTAATATATGGATTTGGTATATTATTATATATACCAAAAAAGAGCAATTATTACTAATAGAATAAAATAAAGAATAAAATAAAATAGATACATTTATGTAAATATAAATAAGAGCAGGAGAAAGAGTAGAAACTGTAGCAGGATTCTGCTCTTCAAGAATCAGAACGTTAACCTTTAAGTTCCTTTCAGTATCTAGAACTAGAGCTGCAACTAATGATTATTATTTTATTAGTCGACTAATCTGACGATTATGTGTTTGTTTAGACGATTAGTTGTGGAACAATCTGAATCACTTTTACAGGTGTAAACAGAGCCGTTATTACCTGGTTATTGGTGATTAATGTGGTTTTGTTTCTTGTTATCAGGAGATAACGTGATCTGCGGGAGCTACGACTGTCGGCTGGCCTGGTTTGATCTGGATCTCTCCACAAAACCCTATAAAATGCTGAGGTGCTAACTAACAGCTCTACTGACCCTGAGTCGGTCTAGAACATGTAGAAATGTGTTTTTATTATTATTATTATTATTATTATTATTTCATCACTTCTGACTGCTTCTGTTTTCTGTCTCTGGCCAATCAGGCACCACAAGAAGGCTCTGAGGGGCGTGGCCTATCACAGGCAGTACCCCCTGTTTGCCTCGGGGTCAGATGATGGCAGTGTTATCGTCTGTCACGGAATGGTCTACAAGTGAGTACCACCTCCACCACCCATCATATATCTCTCTCCCTGTCTCTCTCTCTTTCTTTTGCTGTCTCTCTGTCCATCTGTTTCTTTCTCTTGCTGTCTCTCTCTCTGTGAGAGTGTGTGTGTTGGTGCAGACGGTGGTAGTGAGTGAGGGCAGTTTGAGGTGCAGTAATGGAGCGTGCTCGGTTGAGAGTATTACAGGTCTCTCTGTATTCGGGCCGGAGGATGTGATGATGTTATTTTTGTGCTGGTTTTGGGAGCTACAGTCGGGCTGATGATGAAAATACTGCTGCCCATATTTCCAGTCCTGCTGCTTTTATTAGAACATAATCCTCCCGCGCTCAGCGCCACAGACAGGAAACAGCGTCTGCTGTCGTCTACACTAAACTCCATCAGCAGCCGGAGTCAGAGAGAGAGAGAGAGAGAGAGAGAGAGAGAGAGAGAGAGAGAGTGTACGGGTTGTCAGAATGTTGCGGAACTAATTTATTCTCCTTCCTGTTTCTCCTGCAGTGATCTGCTGCAGAATCCTCTGATCGTTCCAGTGAAAGTTCTGAAGGGTCACACCATCACTCACGACCTGGGGGTTCTGGACGTGGCGTTTCACCCCACCCAGCCGTGGGTGTTCTCCTCGGGGGCCGACGGCACGGTCCGGCTCTTCACCTAGTCCTAGATTTTTTTTTTTTCCTTTTTCCTTGTTTGTTTTTTTTTATTTTTACAAATTTTTGGACACCTGAAGCTTTTCACTTCTGGAATAATCAACAAAATAGAGACTCAAGTGCCTAAAGATAATGTTCCTGTTTTTGACAATGTGTGTTTTTTTTGTTTAGTTATTTTGTATATCGAATACCCTAAAGTAACCCTGCGTTCACATTATCGCTCACGTTACGCCGCCTGAAGTGTGTCGTGTGTGGGGGTTAGCATGCTGGCTAAACTAGCTAAATTAACTTCCCTTATTTTCTTTTACACAACAGTTTTTCTCTAAATTGTCCCTAATGTGTGCAAAGACGTCTTATATATATATATATATATATATATATAAAAAAAAAAAAGGTAGAGTAGAATCTATGGTTCTAATTCTGTCTTCCAGGGTCAGAACCGCACTGCTGAAGCTACAAACCATAAGTTTAGGGAGCAGAAGCTAGGACCCTCAAACTGCTAAAGCTACGATTGGTCAGAAGAAATGTTTGGGCCAGTTGGTTCAGAACGTAGCAACTAAAAGATCACCTGTCGCCTAAAGCTGGAACCATAGAACCTACTCCAGAACCTCTGAAGCAGAAACAGGTTTGATTTCTACTACAATGTTCTGAACACAACAGAAGAACTTGTGCGCCGGGCTGCTGATCTCTGGATCAGCAGCTGGTGAAGCTAAACGCTGTATTAACACTTGGTTCTCGTTCACCTCGTCAGAAGAACCTGTAAAGAGCGAAGTGTGAAAGTTCTGAAACTGAATCTTGTTTTTATGGTGTTCTGCCGGAACGCTGAGCTGTGAAACCGGGCCGCTGTGGTTCTGAGAAGTTTAATTAAAGCTGGTGTTTCCTGAAGAACTTTTCCTTTTCTTGTCGTTTTTTTTTTCTCTCCATCCTTTCTTCCCTCCCTCCGCAGGTCAGCGAGCGTGATGTGAGGAGCTGCTGAAGTATGGGGGGGGGGTCACTTCCTGTGGGGGGGAGCTGAGAGACAGCGGTCAGAACTCTGTGTTACAGATCAGATTACAAACGTCCAAAAACTCACCCCCCCCCCTCCCCCTCAACATTAAACACTAACTTACCAAACCTGCAACACACACACACCCCTACCTTGATCCACAGACGGCAGTGAGACAGCTGGAGATGATCGACCGCAACCTGGCGAGACAAAAACAATGTAACGCTTTTTATAGTATTTGTGGTAGATTGTGAATATTACATTTTATACAGTAATTAAAAAGCTACTCTGAATGTTTACAACATATATATATACACAACATATATATAATAAATAAATAATAATAAATAATTTATTTATTAATTTTATTCTGTAAAAGAGCAGAGAAACAGAACTGGAGAACCCTGCGGTTCCCCGGAGATCAGATCCTCAGATCTGCATTAAAATGTTAAAACGTTAAGTTAACGGAGTGGTGAGGTAAAGTGAGGTGATGCTGCTGTACGGCTGAGAGCGCCTCATAAACCACCCGTCTCCCAGAACCCTCCTGTTTCCACTCTGAACATCAGCAGAGCTTCACCAGCGCTCCCTCTCTTCACCACATTCATCCACCAACACCATCCTCTATATCACTACTGCAGCCTGAGCTCACCACCAACCTGCTGCACCCAGCCGTTCACCATCAGATCACCCCCGACACCGACCGGGTTCACCACCATCAGATCACCCCCAACACCGACCGACTTCACCACCGTCAGATCACCCCCGACACCGACCGAGTTCACCGTCAGATCACCCCCGACACCGACCGAGTTCGCCGTCAGATCACCCCCGACACCGACCGAGTTCACCGTCAGATCACCCCCGACACCGGCCGAGTTCACCGTCAGATCACCCCCGACACCGACCGAGTTCACCACAGTCAGATCACCCCCGACACCGGCCGAGTTCACCACAGTCAGATCACCCCCGACACCGACCGAGTTCACCACAGTCAGATCACCCCCGACACCGACCGAGTTCCCCGTCAGATCACCCCCGACACCGACCGAGTTCACCACAGTCAGATCACCCCCGACACCGACCGAGTTCACCACAGTCAGATCACCCCCGACACCGGCCGAGTTCACCGTCAGATCACCCCCGACACCGGCCGAGTTCACCGTCAGATCACCCCCGACACCGGCCGAGTTCACCGTCAGATCACCCCCGACACCGACCGAGTTCCCCGTCAGATCACCCCCGACACCGACCGAGTTCACCACAGTCAGATCACCCCCGACACCGACCGAGTTCCCCGTCAGATCACCCCCGACACCGACCGAGTTCACCACAGTCAGATCACCCCCGACACCGACCGAGTTCCCCGTCAGATCACCCCCGACACCGACCGGGTTCACCACAGTCAGATCACCCCCGACACCGACCGGGTTCACCACAGTCAGATCACCCCCGACATCGACCGGGTTCACCACCATCAGATCACCCCCGACACCGACCAGGTTCACCACCATCAGATCACCCCCAACACCGACCGAGTTCACCGTCAGATCACCCCCAACACCGACCGAGTTCCCCGTCAGATCACCCCCGACACCGACCGAGTTCACCACCGTCAGATCACCCCCGACACCGGCCGAGTTCACCACCGTCAGATCACCCCCGACACCGACCGAGTTCACCACCATCAGATCACCCCCGACACCGACCGAGTTCCCCGTCAGATCACCCCCGACACCGACCGAGTTCCCCGTCAGATCACCCCCGACACCGACCGGGTTCACCACCATCAGATCACCCCCGACACCGACCAGGTTCACCACCATCAGATCACCCCCAACACCGACCGAGTTCACCGTCAGATCACCCCCAACACCGACCGAGTTCCCCGTCAGATCACCCCCGACACCGACCGAGTTCACCACCGTCAGATCACCCCCGACACCGACCGAGTTCACCACCGTCAGATCACCCCCGACACCGACCGAGTTCACCACAGTCAGATCACCCCCGACACCGACCGGGTTCACCGTCAGATCACCCCCGACACCGACCGAGTTCACCACCGTCAGATCACCCCCGACACCGACCGAGTTCACCACCGTCAGATCACCCCCGACACCGACCGGGTTCACCACCGTCAGATCACCCCCGACACCGACCGAGTTCACCGTCAGATCACCCCCGACACCGACCGGGTTCCCCGTCAGATCACCCCCGACACCGACCGGGTTCACCGTCAGATCACCCCCGACACCGACCGAGTTCACCACCGTCAGATCACCCCCGACACCGACCGAGTTCACCACCGTCAGATCACCCCCAACACCGGCCGAGTTCACCACCGTCAGATCACCCCCAACACCGACCGAGTTCACCACCATCAGATCGACACCGACCGAGTTCGCCGTCAGATCACCCCCAACACCGACCGAGTTCGCAGTCATATCACCCCCAACACCGACCGAGTTCACCACCGTCAGATCAACACCGACCGAGTTCGCCGTCAGATCACCCCCAACACCGACCGAGTTCACCACCATCAGATCACCCCCAACAACGACCGAGTTCACCACCATCAGATCACCCCCAACACCGACCGAGTCCAAATGATTACATTGAACATTCACTTAAAAGTTTAAGTAATATTCAAGAAACATTAACCTAACATTAACAAACTGTTATAAACTTTCACCAAACATTCAACAAACAGACTAACGTTAGCCAAATGTTCATGTAATGTATATTTTATGTTCAAGTAATGTTCACGTAGCATCTCCCTAACATTAAACTACTAACATTCTACAAACATTCAACTAACATCCACTTGACTAAAGTTTAAGTAACATTCAAGTAACCAAGTTAACCAAACATTTACCCAACATTAACCCAACATTCAACTAATGTTCACCAAAAATTCACTTAACGTTCAACTAACACTGAACTACGGTCCACCTAACATTTGCCAAACACTGTTACTTGAACTTCAGGTGAACGTTAGTTCAGTGTTTGGTGAACGATAGGTGAATGTTAATTTAATGTTAGTTGAGCGATAGTTAAATGTTAATTGACTATTAGGTTAATGTTAAGTAAAAGTAAATTGAATGTTACTTGAATGTTAGGTGGACATTAAAACGTTTGCTGGATGTTAAATGTTAAACTTGAATGAACTAATATTCACCTAACATTCCATCAAACATTCACCTAAAGTTTAACAAACATCCAGCAAACCATTAACAAACTCTGAACAATCAATCACCTAATATTCACCCAACATTCCATCAATGTTCAGGTAATTTTCCAGAAACATTGGACTAACATACATCTAATGTCCACCTAATGTTCAACCATTATTCAAATAGTATTCACCTAATGTTTAAGTAATGTTTAACAGTAACCTAACATTAATCCAGCGTTCACCCATCGCTCAAGTAATGCTCACCAAACATTTACCTAATGTTCGACTAACACTGAAGTTTAACCAAATTTTTAACAAATGTTCAACTAAAGTCCACCTAATGCTCAAACAACGTTCAAGTTATGTTCAACAAACATTAACTCAACATTGAACTGACATTTAACTAATAGATAAATGGTGAACACTGAAACTCTCTAGAATGATATGTGTATGTAAACCACGCGTCACCAAAAAGAGCTTTGAGAGGATCTACCATCAAAAACTGTTAATATACATAAAGCTGTAAAGGTCTACAGGATCTAAGCAGAGATCACACAATGTTATAAAAGGTGATGTTTTGAAAACCCCGTTTAATTCAGTCATTAAAACTCTAAATAAGACCGGCTGAATTCTGAATATGGGCATAACTAGAGTTCCAGAGTGACGCAGGACTCCAGTTCTCTCCTGGCAAAGGACTCGACTCCGACCGCAGCACCCGAGTGCCAGCCTCTCATATTATAGCACTCCCTCCAGCTCAGGCCTGTTATTGGTTAATTAATGCAGCACTGGGATTTTATTCACATCCATAATAAAAGTAGAGTGAAGTGCTTTAAAGCATCTGATTGGCCATCTGAGACCGAGACTCCGGCGCTTGGCGTCATAAACCGAAGTGCCCGGCGTACGGCTGAAGTGCGGTGAGACGGAGACGAGGGGTCCAGACATTCTTGACACACTTCGGTTTCAGACCGAAAAAACGGAGGACGATGAGTCTAGGAGCTCTTCTGAGAGATGATGACATCATCACCATCATCATCACTATCGCCAGTGCACAGGAAGACTCGCTGACCCTTTTAACTACTTCCTCTGGTCGTCTCGTCTCCGCGGCACGGCCAGACGGTCGGAGAGGCAGGGGCTGATGGTCTGAGGGGCCGCCGGAGATTGTCTCCTGCGGTAGAGACGGGTTTATGAGCTCTGGGGGACGGTGGACAGTGAATAGTGGGCTTGTTGTCTCCGGGGTTTGGCTGGTAAATTCATAAGGTGCTGCGAATTCTTCACGTCCTGAAGCTCCATAATTTCAGTATGACTTCAGACTGTGGCACTGAGGCCGTCTGAGACTGAAGCCCTGCAGAGGCTTTGGATGTCTGTTACGCTGCGTCTCACCCACAGCCCTGGATTGCGTTTTTGTGTGTGTTTAAGTGTGTATGAGTGAGTGTGTGTATGAGTGTGTGTGTGTGTGTGTGTGTGAGTACCTGTGGTTTTCCTGTCAGTGAAACCCAATAACAGTCCCATTGCATCACTCTGAATAGTTTCAGGAGAAGCTGGACGCAGTGCTGGCAGTCGCTGAGTGTTTCCACTGCTTTTTCTAAATCTTTTTCCTCCCTCGCTCATTCTCTATTTCTTCTCTCTCTCTCTTTCTCTTTCCCCACAAAGCGAGCGGTCAAAACAAACAGCAAATATGCCGTGTAGCGAGACTGGGCACGGGGAAGGCCACATTCCACTATAAGTGGAAAAAATTAGAGCCCTGTTGTACCGTGCCGGCGCTCTAAAGCTCCTCGAGGTTTCCTTTCCATAAATTAATTTCAGCACGTCGCGGAGAGCCCAGCGCTCCGAGCCGGATAACGGCTGTGTTGTCAGCAGCTTTTCCAGTGGCTGTGTCGGAGCGGTTCTGAAAATAAGTGGGACCGTGGGGCCCTGAGTTTGGTAATCAGCGGGTAGGACGGGCCGCTGGACCACACGCTGGTCAGAGAGGGAATAAACGGAGGAAGTCTTTCTGGTAGAGAGAAAAATCATTTGGGCACTTTACAGGAAGGTAAACGGCAAAAACGTAAACAGTGCCATCCCAAAAAACAATTTTCTTTAGTTTTACATCCAACAGTCTGTATTATAAACCTACAAGTGTTGGAGAATAAAACTGAAACACCTGTCATCATTTTAGTGTGGGAGGTTTCATGGCTAAATTGGAGCAGCCTGGTGTTTAATCTTCATTAATTGCACATTGCACCAGTAAGAGCAGAGTGTGAAGGTTCAATTAGCAGGGTAAGAGCACAGTTCTGCTCTAAATATTACAATGCACACAACATTATGGGAGACATACCAGAGTTCAAAAGAGGAAAAATTGTTGGTGCACGTCTTGCTGGAGATTCACAAATTTCCCAACCGATTCCAATAGAAATATGTCATTAACTGACTGAAATAATGTAAATTCTTTACAATTTGGAATTATAAATCAACAATAATGATTAAATGAAATAAAAATCCAACTAGGTATATTATTACTTATTTTTCCTTTTGTACTATAAGCTGCACTTAAAATCCTTTAATTTTCCCAAAAATCATCAGAGCTCCTTATAATCTGGTGCTCCTTATGTATGAATTCTATCAGTCAGGTATTAAGGAGCAGTAAAGACACTCCACTGAAGTACAGAGTTATACAGGAGTTTCAGTTTAGTTCTCCAGCACCGAGACTGGAGCAGTATTAGCATTCGCATTAGCCGCTAACCATGCTAAGCACAAGCTCTTTCACTGTTCAGAGGTGAGTATTATCGGCCTGTAGCCTGCTGCTAACTCTGGCTAGCACTACTGGAGCAGTATGAGCATTAGCCACTAACCCCGCTAAGCGCTAGCTGTTTCACCATTCAGAGATGAGTATATCAGACTGTAGTCTGCATGTTTACCATGTTAAAACAAGCTAGGTGAGATGAATCGCTAGCTGATAACGCATGGGCTTACCGGAACTCAAGAGGTCCTCAGCGTAGCGCTGTCAGGTGGCATTAGCCGCTAACCACTATCGTTTAGCTACTAATTCTAATGCTCCAGCCTTAGTGCTGGAGAAATTTGGGAATCTAAGCTTACTGTAAAGTCACGCCGAGCGACAGAGGGAGACAGGGGAGTAACGTAAACAATAGCTCACCAGAGAAGCATTTTATTATTATTATAAATATTTTTTTATCTTAGTTCAAACAACCTTACAGTAGTGCTGTGCGATATGGTGATGAATATCGTGGGGACGATAGAAAAGTGTTTATCGTGCTACTTACCTTATATCATCTCTATCGTTTCTACAGTAATTACATCATTTATTTATGCAAATATATAAAGTAGGCTTTGATGAAATGTATTGGCGTGGTCACTTTGTATAAACTCGGTTTATATAAGTGATAATAAAGTAATCTTTGCACAAAAAGCTTCATAATGTGGTTTGGGGGGGGGGGGGGGGGCGCCGTTCGGAGCGGAAAGTGAACATTTGTTGTAGATTAGAGCGTGAGGAACATCTTAACCCACCTCTCAGTCCTAATGCAGCGCTGTGTTTCAGAGCCGCTGCAGGGGGAGTTTACCGGTTTTATGTGGCTGATTTCTGATTCTTTTACGAGCAGAATCCAGGTGGAGAAACTGGAACCCCAGCGGGACTCGCCGGTTCTGTTCCGACTCTTTATTAAAACCCAAAAGTTCTGCTGACCAGAGAGGAGGTCAGAAGTTACAGAGTATAATGTCCTAATATTTGTGGACACTGGAAGCTCAGCTCTGTGGAGTCAAACGCTTGTCTAGCTCTGTTCTTTCTGGAGAGAAAAGAGAACAGCACTTTATCTGAGGAGCTCCTGCTGCTGTTCCTCACTGTATGTGAGTTTTATCTGGGGAGCTGTTTGTTAACTTGCAGTTTCTGAGGCTGGTAACTATGATGAACTTATCCTGTACAACAGAGGAAACTCTCGCTCTTCCTTTCCTGGAGCAGCCCTGATGAGTGCCAGCTTCATCATTATAACATTGTCTTTTTTGCGACTGCACTTGAGGGTACTTCAAAGATCTTGATATATTTTTTTTTTTTTCAGATTGACTGACCATCATTTTTTTCTTAAAGTATTATTTTCTTGCTACACATAATCTGGATTAGAACATTACTCAAATATTCACTATTCACTGTATATCTGTAACTTTACCTCTTCACTACTTTACTTTAACTGATGCTCTGAAACTTTACATTAAGAGACAAGAAATTCAAGTAATTAACTCTTGATGAGTTCAGCACAGCTGTTAACTGAAAGCCTGAATTCCAGGTGACTCTACCTTGTAAAACTGACTGAGAAAATCCAGCAGAGATGTTCAAAACTGATCATCTAGGAAAGAGGTGTTTAACTGAATAATTACATATGTTGGATGAGTCTACAATACAGAACATTTTATAATAATGAAAAAACACTGAATTTATGATGCGTCCAAACTTTTGACTGGTACTATTTATAACAATGAGATTTTCTTATAACATGTTTTGATTATTATTATTATTATTATTATTATTAAGCGGAATGTTAGATAGTATTTAGCAGTTCACATTTACCTACGTTTTTTTAATCTGTATTTGATCTGTATACAGTGTTTTTTGCTGACTGAGGGATTTTTTGAAACAATGGGTTTTCCACTTTAAACTGGACCTGGCTCGGGTCTCAGAACCGTGCTGGGGTTGGTGGGGGTGGTGGTGTTGATGTCTGGAGTGTCAGGCTCTGATCCGTCCTGCAGCGCCGCTGTAACTCTGAGCTCGGTGGAGAAATATGAGAACTCTCAGCGTGGATCTGGATCTGATTGGAGCTCTGCGGGCCAGAACCCAGAGCCCAGAACCCAGAACTCCACCACCAGAGTCTGACTGAGGCTTTTTCTCGCTGCTGTGTTTGGTTGAGTCATTATAAACAGTAGCAGCCAAACTCATTATTGACACTGTGAGTAACATTAACGTTATTTTCCTACAGCGTCACGTTCAGCCCGACGCAGGAGCTCACGCGGTGCATCACCGAACCGCAGCCGGGCAGCGGTGTGAGGGGTCTGGAGGACGGCGGGTCCAGGCCCATTACGGGTCTGAATGGTTCTGGTCCTGAGGCAGAAATAAAAGCAGGTTTATTGAGGATTAGATTCGGTTATGCCTCCAGTGTTAATGTAGAAACAAACCAACACAAATCTCCCAAAACCACAGCGTACCGATACTCCACCACACGGCTGAGCCGACCGGTGCTTTCATACTGGTTTTATACTGTTTTTATACTGTGGGTCAGAAGCGGTGGCTGGTAGTGAGCAGGCTCGGTTTAAGCTCAGAGTAATGTCTGAATAAACACTGCTGTATAAAATCACAGCCTTCAGACGGTGATAAAACTTCGGCTGATAGTAAAATTCCCCCGAGCGGCTGTTTATTTCTCGGCAGCGGGACGATCACAATCAGACAAGTTTACAGACGATATACCGCTTCAGAGATTATCATGATAGATTATATTATTCTCACTTTAAGATCATTAATTCCCACTGATATAATGATAACGACTTAACAGCATAACAAAGCATTTATAACCTTTTAAAGACAACAAATTGCATTTAATGACAGTTTGTGAAATATAAACTTTTTTCTTGAGCTAATTCCACACTGTGCATCTGTTCACTGTTATAAATGTGAACAAGCACACAAATAAACACAACATAGGCCAACATCACCATTATAACATTACTGTATGAGAAATCCATAATGTAATTATCGAGACAGGACTAATCAGAGCCAATCTTAAGCTTTACTTACACTGTAGACCATTTTCAATTCTCACTCTGTTTGTTCAGATTTACAATTTTAATTGGCCAAATGTGATTTGTTTTATTTTCTATTTTCATTCATTGTTAACTTCCCAGCAAACATACCAATGAAGTGCTGCCACTATGATTGGGAGATCGCTGGTTTGTTCTCTCTGGGTGGGTACAGTACAGTAGATGGCGGTCTCTTTCTCTTATCACTCCTAGGGTGATGTGGATCAGCACAAGGCTGTGTCTGTGAGCTGATGTATCAGAACCGAGTCGCTGCGCTATAAGCTGGCCGCTGGTAGGTTAGGAAAACGCGTATGAAACGATGTGGAATTGGTGTCTAAATAAACCAAAAATTATAAAAAATAAATATATTTACACATCTCTCCTAAAATCCATTATTTTTGTTTAGTAAAGCTCTTCATTTATTTACAGTCAACTTAAGATTCCCAATATTTAGCTAGACAAGAAATAATTAGGCAAATCTGTACCAGCCTGGCTTTTCTGTGGCACAAGCCATCACACCAAACTGAACTGCTTGAATTTTTGCACCAGGAGTAAAGCAGCATAAAGTTATCCAAAAGCAGTGTGTAAGACTGGTGGAGGAGAACATGATGCCAAGATGCATGAAAAAAAACTGTGATTAAAAAACAGGATTATTTCACCAAAACTTTATGAATATGAACTTGTTTTCTTTGCATTATTTGAGGTCTGAAAGCTCTGCATCTTTTTTGTTATTTCAGACATTTCTCATTTTCTGTAAATAAATGCTCTAAATGAGAATATTTTTATTTGTAATTTGGGAGAAATGTTGTCTGTAGTTTATAGAATAAAACAACAATGTTCATTTTACTCAAACATAAACCTATAAATAGCAAAATCAGAGAAACTGATTCAGAAACTGAAGTGGACTAAGTGTATAAAACAGCAGTTAATTTAGTAAAGTTAAGGTGGTGGAAACTAAATCAATAGTTTAACACAATAGAACTGTGTTTGCTGGGTTGTTGTTGAGATGGTATAAATCTGACCGGATTAAATGAAATTGAGATTTGATTTGTGTGGATGAGACGTGAGACGCGTCTCGTCCTCGAGTGTCTCTTTATCGGACAGTATGAAGATCACGTACAGGGAGTCCGATCACACGCCGGGGCTTAGAGAGAGACGCAGTAGCCGGATCAAAACCGGCCCAAAGCACCAGAGACCGAATCGGGCCAAACGCTCGCTCACACGTCCTCAATCTCCCTCCGCCTGTCTGACCGTCCTTCCCTCCGTCCTTTCGTCCGTCTCTCTGTCCCTCGCGGACAATGGAGCCCTTCTTCAGCTTTGAAGACTTTGGCAGATGTCGCCCAGAAAAACACATTCCTGCAGCGTCCTTCTGTTTTTTTATCCTGTCCTTCGTTCAGGTTACGGCGAGCGGGAGGAGCCCAAGCCCCCGCAGGTCCTGCAGGAACGTGGAGTTCGGTTCTACGGTTAGAACCGGGATGAGGAGGCGGCGCAGCGCTCTGACGACACTCCTTGACCCCAATTTCGCAGCACCTGCAAAAAATCTAAACTCTGGGAGTTTACAGTCTTTTAATTGGAGGGAAAACAGCCCTGTGAACTGCTGGCAGCGGCTTAATTCAGATCTGTTACAAATTACCACTAAATAGGGGAACCTTTTTTATTTTCCTCCACATGTGCTGCAACCCCGCCGCCATGACATCATGGGTCCTGCAGCCGTGCAGACGGTGGTGGAGGAGAAACCGCAGTGAAATTGAGTTGCCTGAGCTCATTTAGAGGAGAGTAAAAGCCTGCGCTCTGGTTACTTTAAGCGGCGACTCGATACGGAGGAGAGGCTTTGAAGGCCGGGCCAGGCCGAGCGGCAGGACTGCTGCCCTCCAGAACCCGGTAACGAGCGCTGGCAGCACCGGCGGCAGCACCACCGGCAGCCTTTCATTATTATCATTCGGACACACACACACATGCGGCCCGGTCCGAGCGCCGGCGCTTTAACCGGAGCTCCAGCAGCCCGTCGCACCGAGCCGCTACCCAGCACGCGCCGCCCGGTTTCCTGTGGGATCGGGTTTGTTTTTCTGTGATTGTAAGGAAGTGCTGCTGGGCTTCCTGCTGCTGCTGATCTGCTCTAGAATGATTCTGACGGCTCGTCCAGAAACAGCTGCTGATCCGGTTTCTCTCTAAAAGAGCCCAGAGAGAAACACACTCCCCATCATGTATAACAGTATTACTATAATATTAAAATCTTTAGTTATATAATAATAACATTATTAATAATGATGAGACGATGCACTTTTTTCAGCTCCAATCCGATTTTGATATAACACTGATATAAAACTGTCAATACCGATACAAATAGAGCAAAAAGGACTCTTTTAGTTTATTATTAGTACTATGATTAAGGTTATATAATGAGGCTGAAACAGATCACACAGCTCTTTGAAGAGTAACGTTAGTTACATTAAAGTCCATTTAATGTAAATGCATTCCAAAGTTCAAAGTCATTTATTTGCAACACTTTATATACAAACGTACAATAGTTTTCTTTCAAATAAAATATTTTACTTATTAAATATGTAAGTAAAAGTTAAATATTAAATACAGGGCTCTAGACTAATTTTTCGCACTGGTTGAGCAGAAGACTTTTATTTTGACACATAGCGTAGTGGATTAGCTGCAATAGTTAACGGCTAACCGGCAACACTAACTGTATTACCGAGCTGAATTAACCAGAGTGTTGTGTTTTTTAATAACAGATTGATTTATTAAAGCTGGTTAGAGAGAGGAGGATCTGTGGTTTAATATTAGATGTGGATTATGGTTTTAGATTATTTGAGTTATTAATTTCACAATGCCGGATTACAGCTGTCAGTTCAGTGCTGGTTAGTGTTGGTAGATTCTGTGGTTTTATAGGATATGTGGATTATGACTATAGTTTACTCCAGTCTGTAGTTTAATACCTTTACAACACCAGAATGCAGCAGCTGTGGGTGCTAATGCTAATGCTAGCTAGGCTAACAGACTGCTGGTGTAAATCTGTTCACCCCTTTGGATGCTAAATTTATAAATATTACATGAAGCTGTTCGGCGTTTCCACAGTGAAAAATCTCCAGATAATTGATATTTTTCTGTAGCTAAACAGCTAAAGTTACTCAGTCAGCCTCAGACTGAAGCTGATGAGGGTTCAGGGTTCAGAGAAAACAAGTTCATATTTATAGAGTTTTAAGAGTTCAGAAATAATCAATCAATATTTGGTGGAGTAAACCTGGTTTTTAATCACAGTTTTTTTTCATGCATCTTGGCATCATGTTCTCCTCCACCAGTCTTACACACTGCTTTTAGATAACTTTATGCTGCTTTACTCCTGGTGCAAAAATTCAAGCAGTTCAGTTTGGTTTGATGGCTTATGATCATCCATCTTTCTAGAATAAATGACTAAATCCTTGTTTATTCTGTTTCAGTTGAATACTCATGAAAAATTGGACAATATAAAAATAAATCACTGAGTAAGAACATATATATATTAATATATTTTTTTCTCCAACATCTCACAGCCCTAGTGCAGATCAGACACAGACTGAGAAACGGAAATCCGGTTTCCAAATAGGAGAGGGAACATCTCCTGTAGAATTAACGTGTAGGTGTCCCAACACTTCTGTGTTGTGTATTGGGGTGTAAGTTGAGAGAAACGCTCTGGTTGTGTTTTTTCCGTGAGCTGCAGGGAAATTGAGTAACCATCTGCACATGCTCTCCTCCACATCACAGCCTAAAGAACCAATCAGAACTCAGGAAATTCCCAATCTGCTCAATACACCACATTTACAATATTATACACCTGTTAAAATCTCAATAACTACTGATTATTTACTAATTACACACTGTCCAATCCACAGAGTGAGCAGAAACACATTACCCAGCATCCTCAGCTGCAGAGGAGCCGTGTGTGTGTGTGTGGGGGGGGGTTATTGAGAGGAATATCCAGGTTCAGGTCGTGGGGATGTTGAGCAGTGAGGATATGATGAGGAAGGTGTGGGTTTCTGAGGAAGTTCTGGGCGCTGGGCCGGGCGGTGATGGTGATGCCGTGGTGCCCGGGGTCTGGGCACACGCGGTCTGGGCACACGCGCCCGGTTTCAGCACCCATTACTCTGGAAACATCAGAATCTCAGAGAAAACAGGATGTGGGGAGAGAGAGGGAGCGCGGGGACGATCGATCCCCAATCCTCCTCCTGCTCCTGCTGCTACTTTACTTTATTAAAGTTTTTACTTTATTTAGCCTTTTTTTATATTAGTGTTTAACAATACATCCAAAATTTATATTGGAGATTTCATGCATTACAACATAACCTTAAATAAGCATGTGCTGTATTTTATATATTATTTTATATATTAATGTAAAAATGTCTTTTAAGACGTATTTGAGTAACCGCTGACGTGTGACTTTTTCCTTAAAAATCCTTTGTAATTTAAGTAAATAAAGGTGCATCAAACTATATAAAATTGGTGTTGGGTCACTGAGGATAATTCATAAGATACTGAGCTTTTAGATGTTCGGTTTGAAGCCCTTAAAACACTAAAGCACTTTTATATTATATTTTATTTATATTTCTTTTATCTTGAGAGATTTAAGCTTAAATTTAAGATCAGAAAAAGCACTTTAAACACAAACACATTTTCCGTATATTACCTTTCTTCTAGAATTGTGCTTCAAATAAAGAACTTTGTGCTGATCAGACTGTTAGTCAATATAGTCTAGATGGACATTACTAAAAAAAAAAAAAGTCTACCTATAAAACTGCAGTGATAAAGGCAGTGCAGGCAAAAATTCAGATGAACATTTGTGAAAAAAGTGCAACTAGTGCATAAAGTTAGTCTAGAGCCCTGAGATATATTTGTTAATTTCATGCAATACAATATAATTCCCAAAATGCATGTGCTGTACACACACACACACAAACACACACACAAACACACACACAAACACACACACAAACACACACACAAACACACACACAAACACACACACAAACACACCTGTACACTACAGTAGTGTATAGGGTTCTGCCCTTTTTACTCAGCTTGAATACCTTAACGTCGGGTGAGTGATGTACGGGTGGTGTAGCGGTGTAATGAGGAGGATCGGGTGGTGTAGCGGGTGTATTGAGGCGGTTCAGGTGGAGTGATTATCTAAGAGGTTACATTTTGGATCCTGTTACCCGCCCCCCCCCCCCCCCCAAAAAAACATCCACACACCCCCCGCGGACTCCCAGCGGCCCCTCCCCCCGCTTCCTGCCAGGGCTGCACTTTCTGAACAGCGTCCAGGTTCAGATTTACGGGCGGCGAGGGAACCGGACCCCACAGCTGGGCCAGGGATTAGAACCGGGCCGGGCCAGAACGGTTCTGAGGGGATAAATCACACACAGCCTATCAGAGAGAAGAGACAGACAGCAGGAGGAGAACAGAGAGAACGAGAGAGAGAGAGAGAGAGAGAGAGAGAGAGGGAGACAGAGAGAGAGAGAGAGGGAGACAGAGAGAGAGAAAGAGAGAGCAGGAGGAGAACAGAGAGAGAGAAAGGGAGAAAAAGTTGAGAGAAAGAGAGAGAGGGGTATTTTATACAAACTATTTACACAAACAGTGTAAATGCAGCTTCTTTAAAGTGATTAAAAAAAAAAACTTTTATCACAACAATAAAAATCTGATTAATCGTACAGCATCAGTTTCTGCACATCATTTTATTTCTTGTTTTCTCTGAATTAAAGTGTGTAGAATTCTATGTATGTGTTTATATGATTGGATCAGCGCTGTGTTGTTATTGTGATGATGGTGTAAATTAGTGATAAATGGTGGTTTTGGTGAGCTCTCGGGGAGGGGAGGGTTAATGTTAATGTGTGTGTGGGGGGGGGGGGGCTGAAGGAAGGGAAGCAGGTTTATGACGGGCCGGTTCTGTTCTGGTTCTGTTTGTTTGTTTTGCTCCTGAGCTCGTCCTTGGGCGCAGGTCCAGCTCTGGCACGGCCCGAGGCAGCGGCCCGTCAATCACGGGGTTCGGGCCCCCGGGGGCCGGCCGTGGATCACAGAGAACGGAGTGTGTGTTTGCTGGATTCTGACGTTTCTGCACAGTAAGAAAATAAAGTAACGGGAGCTCTGAGACGTCCCGCTCACTACGGGTGTGTTTAAAAAATCGATTTGAATGATCCGAAATCGATTCATATAAACCCGAATCGATCTTTAGAAAAAGCCCATTTTTCCAGTTTATCTTGCGAGACCGTTCTCACGAGCAGCGCTCTCTGGTCGGGGTGATCTGGAGCAGAGGATTCAGCACTGCAAGGAGTTTCTGTAAAAAAATTATTCTGTATTTCACCTCACTGCTGCCTGTGTTTATTAAACTACTGCATTTAACAAAAGTGAGTAAAGTGGCCTGTATTCCAAACATGTACAGAGATGTGAAGCACGGTGTCGCAATTTAATAAACTATATTAAATTATATTAAAAGACCTGTGGTTTAAATCTATATAATATAAACACTAATATTTTAATAATGGAAGTTTTTTATAATTACAACATTTCATATTCAATTTTTATTGTAATTGAAATTTACCAAAATTAATTGATTTTTAATTGAAATCAGGATCTTGTGAATCGGAATCAAATTGAACTGGGGAATCAGAGACCATACACATCCCTACTGCTCACCCACGTCCCGCCCCGCCCCGCTCCGCACCCCCTCTCGGTGTAATCGGCAGGAGCACGTTCTGCAGGACCGGCCCGATCATCTGGAGCACATTAGCTCTGAGTGGAGAGAAATAACAGTTTAATTTCTGACTGCCTGTAATTACAGACCCGGCTCAGAGCGGGACCCCTCCCCGTCCCGTCCCGATTAAAGTGCACCAGTCAGAGGTGATCCCTCACGCCGGGACGGGACGGAGAGATCACGTGAGCAGTTGTGAATCAGTCTCGTGCATCAGGACTGAAGGTAACATCAGGTCAGGAAGAGCTGAAACCCGAGAGAGAGGATTACTGATAATCTCCTATTTAAACTCCTAATAACAGAACTGATAACCCCTCATTACTCCATTACTTTACCTCACACTGCAATTACTGCCTGATTCCAGCTTCCTCAATCCTTCCCAATAATCCATCCCTAATCAATCCCATTTAACCCTTTCCTCCCGTAAACCCACGCAGCATTAACCTGCAGTAGTATTACAGACAATCAGGAAAACAGAACAGAAATATGTAAAAAACGCTGTGCTAAAGTCAGAAAGAGCTGATTTATTCATTATTTATGCATTATATAATAGTGTGATCTATTTGTGTAAAGTAGTGCAAGGCAGCAGTTCATTTGTCCATTTTATGTTTTGTTGTAAAATCACTTTACTTAAACATTTTATAACTTTTCCAAACAAGCAGATTTAAAAGAAATGAAGGTTAGTTGTACTCTAAGGGCGCATGTTCATTTCTGCAGCATCATTACGTAATGTCAGAAATACATCAACCAATCGGATGAGACTTTTAAGGAAAAACAGGAAGTAAACACTTTGAGGCAGACGGTCATCTGTTCAGTAGAGCGAGTCTCACTGGAATTATTCTATATATTTGGTATTTGAGTGATGAAGTAGTTGGTTGTTAGTGCAGCACTCGGTATCGGATGTTGGTATCGGTGCCTCGTTAAAGAGTATGAGTTTAATTAGCCTGATACTGATATCTGTATTCATACATCCCATCCAACATCCATACAACTGAGAAGAGTCAGTATTTACTGAAAGTCCAGTCCTCAACATGATTAAATATACTTGTGATTACTTATACAGTGAGAATGCTCATATTCAAATACTTAAAACTACACAAGTACACACGACTACACAAACCCACATGCCAACACCCAGCCAGTGCTCTGCAAACATGCAGTCCTGCTGCTGTCAGGGAGGGGGCGCTAGAGGACAAATTAAACAGAACAGGGGGGTAAACACGAACAGGAAAAACTATAGAAATTGTGTAAACAATTGTGCGCACGTTATTAGTCACGGTTTGCAATGAAGTATTTTTTAAAAGTAAATAAGTACTTACACATTACCCTCTCAGTAAAATAATTACAAAATACTTCCTCACAATAGAAGAGACAGATTAACTTTAGATTAATATTAATTAATAATATTAATATTTTTATTTCAGTTTTTTTTTTTTAAATAACATCCGGCTGTGTTAAGGTCTCCTACAATATGATTTGTAATTTTATATCAGTACAACAACCATCAATACATCCTGCAGAATCTAAAAGAGCACTACAAGTTTAGCTGTGAAGACGCAGTAAATCATAAATCATGCAATACGAAACACAAATGGAATTAAACCAGCAGATTAGTTGACAACTAAAACACTCATTAGCCCTAAACAAAATATCGAAATACTTTAATATCTATCGATACGGTCTTACGCTGCTAGTTTACAGTCTGCAGTAACACGTCTTTATTTAATCACAGGCTGTCTCACAGCACCGGGAGGTTTAGTGTAATCTAAAAGAGTGTCTAAACTCTACTCTACCTCCCTTCACTCTCTCCATCTCTCCCTCACTCCCTCCATCCATACTCAGGCTAATAGAAAATCACAGAACGATAAATTCTCCACACTTTTAGAAGGAATAAGAGCGCAGGAGAGCCGAGGAGAGCAATCTCAACAATTACAGAAATTTACAGCGCTCATAAACCTTTACTGAAATCTAACACCTGATGTACGACTGAACCAAATACAGTTTATATCCACCGCAATCAATCCGCCACCTTCAGAGCGACCCGGCGCTGAAACCGGGCCGGCCTGCGGGGCTCCGGCGGCCCTTAAACCCGCCAGCACGCTGCAGCACGCCGGGGTGGTCCGGGTTCAAGGCCGAGCGCTAAATGGGAGGCAGATGCTGGACCCCCCTCCCACTGAGCGTGCTCAGATACGACCGTCCCGCTAAACCCGTCACCGTCCCGCACGGTTCTGATCCGTCACCCCCGCCCCCTCGCTGTGCAGCCGACGCCCCGACCCGGTCCTCCCATCCTCAACCACAGATCAGGTTTTACCACCTCCCAGCACAACAACACACTCAGGACAAAAGTAACGGGACACCTGCTATTTATATATATATTTATATATATATATATTTATATAAGGAAGTCAAGATCAGATCAACATGAAGGCCTTTTTTTAGTCTGGACCTTTAATGTCCCAATTATAACTGTGAAAAACGTTTGTGAAAATTTTGACCTATTTAGCCCCCCCATGATATAATGATATGATTATCATATGAAAAATATGATCTTTTAAACAGCAAATACATTTTTTATTGAATTTTTTTAATAATAATCATCACAAATATTCAGACACTAAAATTAGAAAGGAATGATGGAATTGTTATTTACAAAAAAATTGTTGATTCCAAATTGTAATGTTAGTGTTGATAATGGTGTGACTGCACTATTTTTTTTTTTTAATGAAACTAACAAACATCAGTATCTGCCATTATGGTCAATATTTCAAATCAATACTTGTGGATGTATTTATTGTATGCTGGAAAAGCAATCCTGGTTCTGCTGGAACTGGCCACATTACTTTAAAATCCACTGATTGTTTCAAGCATTTTTTTGTTTTATTAGTTTTAAAAGTTAAATTAAATTTTATAACTTCTATAGAAAGATTATATCCAAGCATATATCGGTATCGACATCAACATCCATAGACACTACACACGTGTATATATCTCTATCTGATTCCAGCATGAGCCCAGAATTCCCACATCACTGCGTTCCTACTCTGAACAGCAAAGAGATCAGATAAAACTAATAGTTTAATAAATCTATAACATAATTATTGAGACAGACTCAACTGCGGAGCATCAGAAGGTGCTTATTCTAATACATGAGGATAGAATAAGTTAAAGAAATAAGTTGAAGAACTATTTTGAATTTTTTGGAGGAGAGTAAAGTCTTCTCTGGACAGTAGAGACAGTTACTCCAACAAAAGCAGGATAAACTCTTTAATAACACTGATTTCAGAATCAAACTATGAATGAGGAGCTGTCCCAATACTTTTATTAATAGAGTATCCAATATGCTCAGAGAGGAATGTATAAACTGTCCCAATACTTTTGTCCAGGATAAAGTTCTATTATTTAAATAAACAGAGAGATTACTGTGTCCATGCTGGAGACATTAGTTTGTCCCGACCAGACGTTCTCTATCTCTTTATCACAGAATTGGACGTGAAACGACTTGTTTAGTAATAAAAATACTGGAATTATAAGAGACGCTGATGCTTTAAGTGGTTAAATGATGTGAGAGTGTTTCTCACTCTGTAAATCAGCTGGTAAATGTTGTTTATTTCAGTTCTGCTGGAAGTTATTGGACACGGTTTTATTAAATAAAGCGTAACTCTCGTCTCAATCTCTAAATCAAGCGTTTCTCAGACCGGCTCTCGGGCGAGCGTCAGCCGACAGTGGCGTCCGAGTCCCGGCCAGAGCCAGCCGGAGCCAGACGCTGTGGGTCCAGGTTTAGGGTCTGTCTAGAGCGTTTGGCCGGGTCCGGTTCTGGCTCACTGGTGTCGGGCTGTAAGGGATACCGGGCCGCCGCCGCTCCCCGCCGCAGGATCAGATAGAGGCTAAGAGCGGAAGAGCGGGTCCTCAGGGTCCGGCGGCCGGTTCTCCGGCTCGGTTCTGCTACAGCACTACTGGGCTCAATAACCTCAATTACTCTGGTGTTCGGCCTCCCGCTGACCCTCACAGCAAATCTGACCCGCAATCCATCTTTATCAACCCGTGAAACTCAACACACCCCCCACCCCCACCTCCCCCCCCGACCCACCGAACCACAGCCGGCACACAGGTAGCACACTGTCACCGGCGCTCAGGAGGAGAGACAGGGTTCAGGACGGCGGGACGGATCTGAGACGGGAGTTATTACACATCTGCTTCTCATTTCTAGCTCAATTTCAGAAGCAAGAGCCCAGCTCACACATTAACCAATAGGAATTGAGCTCATTTGCCTGAACGCAGCAGTCTGGTGTAAATAATACACTTCTACAATAAAATTAAACTCTGTTCTGACAGAGAATAGAGACCTAGAGGCCTGTGCAGTAGCTGATAAAGAAAAGCCTTGTTTATAAACAATGGTGTTTTATTTTTTAATAGTTTTAAAATGTTTTTTCCTTCAAACTAATCCACCACTAATACCCACACAATAACAGAAGTTACGTTTATCTGGTGGATGAAGACTAGGGTGCTTCTTCTGAGACACAAGAAGGGACAAAAACAGGACCCAGGACAGGATTAACGCTTCTACATGAGGTGAAACCAGTTATAAGCAGTATTTGAGAACAAATTCAATATGACTGGCAGTTTTCCTAGTGCTTAACACAGAGTCTGTTTATAGATAAATTTCCATCGTTCAACAGATGTTATGACAGAGCAGCTTGTTGATAACAGAGCAAGCGGAGTGTGAATGTGGCACTAGTGGGGAAAGGTCCTTTATATAAAACAAAAAACAAAAAAAACTTGTGGTTGGTGGATCCACATGTCAGTTATCTGTGGATCGTCAAAAGTGGCAATAGTAAATCAGTGAAACTGCACCCTTTGCTGGCTGACAGCAGAACTGCGCTTTAAAAAAAAAAAATACACAAATAAATACAAAGGCAACATAAAATTATTTTTCTATATAATAATGGGGTGGAAAATGATTAGTTTGAGATGGCTGACTAAGCTTTGGGACAGTTGTTTGTAGGGATGTGTTTAAAAAAATCGAGTCTTCAATTTAATAGGATGGTTAAAAGGATGGTTCGTTGGTTGGAAGGTTAGTTAAACGGAAAGATGGTTGGTTGGTTAAACTGATGGATGGACGGTTGCTAAAACGGATGGATGGTTGGTTGGGTAAAGTGATGGATGGTTGGTTAAATGGATTGATGTTTGGATGGATGGCTAAACAGCTGGATGGTTGGATGGTCTAACGGATGGATGGATCTGATAAAGCCTCATTGTAGAAACATCAGATAAAGAAAATTAACCTAACAAATTAAACCCTAATATTTCAAAGATTTATGAACCATTTCAGTCAGAAGACCCTACTTTTGTCTTCATTTCCAGGGTGTTGATTGAAGTAATATGATTTTAATAGTAGTTAAAGGGGACATGAAACATTTCAGTTTGTACAAGTTTTCTAAGGGATTATATATAATGGAATTTATTTGGGGGATTTTTTTATATAAAATGTTTACACACTAAATTATAATATATTTATTTTTGTTACGTTTGAGCTAGGGCGCCGCCATGTTGCCCGTGCAGCGCTTGTGACGTCACGAGGTTGGTTGGTTTAAGATCCCAGGCATATAGCTAGAGGAAAAGCGCTTATTGTTTGTGGAGGTTATGGATGAAGATGAATCTGAACTAGGCTAACATGGAGCATTTACTCAGAGATCTTTCCTGTATAAACCTGAGCAGGACTTTTCAGATGCTTTTCTGAGAGCGAGGGGTTTTGGGAGTGTTTATTCTCTCTCTACGTGGAGCCGTGCAGAACCCTGCAGCGCGTCCACAGCAGGTACTGCCGTCCCGTTAACCAGCTATTTTATAAACATTTAGCTATTTAACATGTAAAGTCCAGAGTCTATTAAGACTGAATGAAACGAACATGATTTAAGTGGATATTGAAACACCAAGGCACTGTTTGGTTGATAAACCGTTCAGTTTAGAAGTTAGAAAGCTTACTGGGTACTTAGCTTCATCTAGTTAGTGTTAGCTAGCGTTGGCTAGCTATAATAAGATAGCTAGCTAAGTCGCTAACGCTAGCTATGTTCTCTTTAAATTGTCATTTTATCTAGACTTTCGGTAACGGTACCTCTCGCTGCTCTGCTGGGTGAGCGCGGTGTTCTCGTTCCGTGCGGCTCGTACAGCTGCTGCTCTCATAGTAACGTTACCCATTCGGACGGTCTGTACATCCCAGCTGATCAGCTGAGGAAAAATAAAAAACGGAGGAAAAAAGCCTCGGACTGCAGCTTATTTATCCTGCGCTAATGCTCCTGACTCAAACCCCTCTCCTTCACATAGTCCTGGTCTAGAAAGTGCTCGCCACTAACCCCTAGCATTGCGGCTAACCGGAGGATTCTCACGCTTCAGCGCTGCGAGCCCCCGCTGAAGGTATGAAAGTGAAAGTGAATATTTCTCATTCCTCACGCTATTAAATTTCACTACTCCCAGTATTACTACACACAGGGACAATACAAAAGTGCACCCCCGCTCTGCATTGAGTTTTGGTTTGGATTTTATGATCTATTGAGGATCTAAATTACGGTATTCTCATAGATTATAGTAGTGAGGCGTTCGAGAACCAACCTCGTGACGTCACGTTCAGCGCTGGGACAAGATGGCGCTGCCCTTACTTAAAAAAATGACATTTAGATTGCTTATTATTTTAATTCCGCTTCACTGACAACTGTTAAACTTCTAAAATTAGTTAGAGTGAAAATACATCTTGTGAATTATACTAAATACTTGAAGTGTTTCATGTCCCCTTTAAACACTGATACAGCGTCACTGTGCTCTCTAAAGAGAAAATCCCAATTAGGTTCTGAAGTGGGTCCAGATCATGAGGGTCAAAACGTGAGATCCAAATCGATACTCCGGTACGATTTCCAGAGGGAACCCTGAAGTGCAGCCAGTTGGCAGAAGCTACTGGGTGGAACTGGGAGAAACAGGAGCTGTACTGGTGGTAACTGGTGTTACTGGTGATTTATAAGCAGCAGAGTTTATGATAGGGGATATGTCGGAGTTGGGTCAGAACTCAGAACTCATGAGAAGGTGAACTTTAATTCAGAAATATATCACCAGTTGCGGTGTCGGGATTGGTTTCACCGGACGAGGAGCCAAATTCAGGAACTGTGCTGCTGGAGCTGGAGGTTACTGGGAAACTCCTCCCGCTGACTGTTACTGGTTTCAGTGGGTCCAGCAGCAGATCGGCTGTAAACAGCAGCTGGAGTTTCCTCAGGGACGAGCTTCAGTACGCTGAGGGCAGCGGGTCAGTCCTGGTCACGTCTCCGGGGGTTCAGCTCCTCTGTTCTTCAGGAATCAGACAGAGCAGCACAGAGGTGGCTAACGGGGTTCCTTCAGCGGTTAACCAGGTACAGGCTGAACGTGCTCCTCAGTCATCTTCTCATACATCTTAATCCCTCAGTTCAGACACAACGGATCTCCTGCACGATGCAGGGTGACGTACGACTGCTTTACCAACAACACCTCAGTTTCCTTCTGTCCAGAACCTCTAAAACGCTATTCCTCCCCTCGGATCTCCGCTTACCAGTTGAGTATATAGTGTTATTTATATCAATGAATGAACGAATTAATGAAGTTACACTTATATACAGTAGCACCTTTCTAGAAACCCAAAGATACTTTATTATTTACACTTTTTACATACAACCATTTATACTCAGCACTGATCCACACACCGGTAAGAAGCGGCAGCCAATAGCACACAGCGTACTCTCAACCGGAAACAACCATCCACCTGGAGGAGGACTGAATACAGCACTACAGCATTTACCCAGGACAGAGTGCCTATCTATATCTAGGCACAGTCATACACACACACACACACACACACACACACAAGATCAATTTAGAGTTTTCCATTTTTCTTTGGACTGTGGGAGGAAACCGGAGAGAAGATAGAAACTTCACCCAGATAGAGACTTGAACCCAAGACCCCAGCTAGCTATCCAGGCAAGTTCTTCCTCATCACAGTCACCTTTAGTTTGCTCACCAGGTATTTACACTTTCAGTATTTATATTCTGTTGATCTTTACTGGATTCCTGTAAAGCTGCTGTGAGATCAGATGTTAAAATACTATAGAAATTATTTGAGTCGGTTAGATTTGACTGAACTCACATGAAACCAAGATAGGCAGGACAGGACAGATAAAAATCTGAGTGAATAAATTAATGTGAATTATTTACAGGCTTTAATGACTTGTTATTTATTATTAGAAATTTGTACATCAGTATTAATTATTTAATGTGTTAAAATACGAGTAATATAAGCTTATAGATTATAGTTTGTGGAATTTATTTACCATTTTTTTCCCACTCAATGTAAAGAGCTGCTATATTTATTCAAAATAAAAATATATATTCAATTTGGTTGCAAAAATGAAATGTTTTGTCATACCAGCAAGAATCATTTTTGCAAAAATAACCCTGAAATATTGTAATATTAGTTTTGGGCCATATCGCCCAGCCCCATTATTTATACATAATTGTTCACAGAAGCTACAATGTGTTAATTTTAGTAAATAAAAATAAAATAAGTTCAACAGACTTCTGGTTTCTGCAAGAACTACACTGACTGGTTTTGCATAACAGTTTTTAACAGCCTCTTATCTATAATCAGATTTATTAATTTAATACAAATGATATATGTTTAGTAAACCAGACTGGTTTTCAAATTAAATACTAAACACACATGCAAAACTTTGCACCTAAATCATGGACTACTTAGACATGGCAAACATCACAGGACACAATAATAACTAGTGCCTGTGGGCAAATTCTTAAACTCAATAAAACACTCCATATTGAGCTATTGTTGAAATTTTGCTATCTACTGTATTAAGTTTAATTGTTTGCTTGCAGGTAATATACACACACTAAATATGCTGCACTTTAGATTTGTGTTTGATATTTGTTGTCACATTATTTTATTTTTATACATTTTCTTCATTTTGTTACACTTATTATTTCAAATAACGAGAATTTTTTTTAGGAAACAAACAACAGTTTACATTTGTTTTATTTCTTCTGAATGTATAAAGCAGCTACATTTATACTACACAAAAGTAGTAAGTAGTAGTATTACGTTTTTATAATAATTAAGACTCAGCTGATGGTCAGTCTGTTGATTAACCCTGTAGCTGTAGATCTGAAGCGGGTTTTGGGGTGAGCGTGACCCGTTACTGAGTGAGGGTAATCTGGCTGGACGTTTATTTAGCGGTAGCTGGACTGTGAGTGATTGTGTGTAATGTGTTATTCTTCCTGGTTTACTCGGCAGGCGGAGCGTGGAGACGGAGCTACATCTGGTTTCTCTGAGCGTTCTGGTTAATATGTTTACCACCTGTTGGACGTGGCGTTTCCTCAGCGCTGCCCACACAGCGCTCCAGAGGAACCAATCAGACCTGCAGCCCTGAACTCAGATTACTCAACACCGTCTGTCAGATCTGGAACATCAGACAGCGTGGGTTTACTGACCAACCAGCTGTAAAACACCATGACGTCTCAGACACCCCCAACAACAATCACGCCAACAATCCCCCCATAACCCAACATCTTCCCCAAACAATCTACCCAACACTCAACAATCTCCCAACAATACCACCAACAATACAGTCAATAATCCCCCAAACATCTCCAACATCTCCCCCAACAATACCACCAACAATCCAGCCAATAATCCCCCCCATAACCCAACATCTTCCCCAAACAATCTCCCCCCAACACTCAACAATCTCCTCAACATCTTCCCTAACAATCACGCCGACATCCCCCCCCCCAACAATCAGACCTGCAGCCCTGAACTCGGATTACTCAACACCGTCCGTCAGACCCAAAACATCAGACAGCGTGGGTTTACTGACCAACCAGCTTTAAAAACACCCTGACGTCTCAGACACCCCCAACAACAATCACGCCAACAATCCCCCCATAACCCAACATCTTCCCCAAACAATCTACCCAACAATCAACAATCTCCCAACAATACCACCAACAATCCAGCCAATAATCCCCCCCCTAACAATGCTGCCAACAATCCCTCCCAACCCAACATCTCTCCCAACAATCTCCCCCAGAATCTCCCCCAAATATCCTCCATTTTCCCAGCATCTCCCCCAGCGATTCCCCTGTTCCGTTCCTCTTTCCGAGGAAAGACATTCATCACTGGGTAAAGGAAGTAAACAGACGGGGGCGGCGGCTTCAGCCAAAATAAAGAGAATAAAGTGTGGAACAGAGCCGACCCGCCCACCTGACCCACCTGACAGGAATGAGTTAACATCACACACATAAACAACTCATTAAATTACCACTCAGCCTCTTAAAACCACTTCCTCTACATTTTCCACTTCCTGTCTGCTAAATTCATAAACATCAGCCTCTAACCTGTGGGGCACAGCACCCCTACTGGGCAGCACAGGTACTGCCAGGTGTTCAGACTACAGCCAAAAACACAGCTCATAATTAAACTGACTAAACAGTAAATACACGTGTATCAGATGTGACCAATATTACAAAAATTAAAGAGCAACCAAAACCTTAAATCATCTTTTCTTTATTAATAGCTGAAATGTGATTCTCTGAATTAATGAAATACCAGTCCTTCCACATTGTCTGTGTACACAGACACTCACAATATGCAAATTATCCAATAATTAATAGTACCGCACCCTTGCTGATGTCCAGTCATCTGCGTCTCACGGCTATCAGAGGCACACTGCTGCAGCTGCAGCTCAGCCAATCAGCTCTCTCTTCTACCCCACCCCTAAACCCATACATCACACAGTGCTCCTAAACTACTCCCATTTTTTTGCATTTTTAAATGGGTGGGGTCATCTAAAATCAGGGGGTTCAGTTCCTCTTTTAAGGCTGTGCAATAGATCATCATTATGGTAATAAGAATTTTAATGATACATCGTAACAGTTGTAATAACATTGTAAAAAAACAGCAAACTGAAACTGCACTGCCCTCCTGCAGCAACAGAGGGAGCTCTTCACACTGCAGACTGTGCTCACATGACAAAACAAGCATGGAGACATAATTTATAATCTTAATTTATTGTTTTAACATCGATATCAGGATATCCAACAGTGCTATTGCATATCACATTGCTTTTACATATCGTAAATCACTACTACTATATGCTTTGCACACTGATTAGTCTGAAAAGTACATTAACATGACCAAAACATGGCCAGTACGGATACAGTTAAAAAAAAAGTTCAGTTCTGTTTTGTGGTGTTTTCCCTGAGATAAATATTTTATTATTTAATGTTCCATTGGTTTTAAATTAATTGAATTGCAAAATAGCACATAGGTTAAGCACACCATGAAGAATATTAAAAATAAATGTTAGACAGCTGAAAATTAATCAGATTTAAATATTCAACTGCCTCGTTCCAAATTTCAAAGTATATTATTTAAAAGAATTAAAAGCACACACATTCCATTAAACCTTTTCCAATAAATATTTTACTTTACAGTTAAACACTGTGACTCTTTCAATAAAAGTATAATAGTTTTCTTGGTTTTTAATGAAAAAGATACAATGATTTTTACTACTAACGTTACTTTATTTTTATTTTTTTACATACAAAGGTATCACCTAAAATCATGTCTTGTCTTGTGATACTCCCTGAGGTAATTCCAAGGTAGTTTTATAGTAATTATGAGGTAATTATTAAGTCGTTTTGAAGCAATTATGAGGCAATTCTGAGGTTATTGAGGTATTTCGAGGTAGATCTTAATTATGAGGTAAATCTAGGGTAGTTTTGAGGTAATTCTGAGGTAGCTTAGTTTTGGCGGGAGTAAACCCTGGAGTTTAGTAAAGAGGAGGTTTTAGCTTAGCATAGATATCCGCACACTGACCTGCTGTTCTCTGCTCAGCCTGCCGAGTCTGGGCTCCCCTCTTCCGGACACGGGCGCAGGAAACTCCGCGGTGTTGAGGCCTGGTTCCCGGAGCTCCGTGCTTCCGTAAAAACCCGCATTCTCCTGAATCTCCGCCGCGTTTTACCGCAAATATCCCGCTTTTACCGTCAGTTTTACACGCAGCTCCCCTTCTGCTCTAATTGACCACACCTCACACAGGTCTGCTGAAGCCCCGCCCGCTCCTGCCTCTATTGGTCTACCTGTACCATGGACCTGTTTCTACTTCAATCAGCTATTGGTCAAACTGCTACACGTTACAGCTGATTGGCCACAGCCTTTAATTACCTGAAATATAATAAACACAAACCAGTATTTAACCTGTTCTCACTTTTATTTTATTATTTATTAATATACAATTCTGGGATTATGTTAAATAAAAGTTTTGCATTAAGAGATAAAATGAAAGCAGTAGATGTGTCCATACAGGCCATATATATAAACAGCGCTGTAAAAAGTGAAGAGAGCACTACAGTTTCTGAATCAGTTTCTCAGATTTTGCTATTTATAGGTTTATGTTTGAGTAAAATGAACATTGTTGTTTTATTCTATAAACTACAGACAACATTTCTCCCAAATTCCAAATAAAAATATTCTCATTTAGAGCATTTATTTACAGAAAATGAGAAATGGCTGAAATAACAAAAAAGATGCAGAACTTTCAGACCTCAAATAATGCAAAGAAAACAAGTTTATATTCATAAAGTTTTAAGAGTTCAGAAATAATCAATATTTGGTAGAATAACCCTGGTTGGTTTTTAATCACAGTTTTTTTTCATGCATCTTGGCATCATGTTCTCCTCCACCAGTCTTACACACTGCTTTTGGATAACTTTATGCTGCTTTACTCCTGGTGTAAAAATTCAAGCAGTTCAGTTTGGTGGTTTGATGGTTTGTGATCATCCATCTTCCTCTTGATTATATTCCAGAGGATTTTAATTTGATAAAATCAAATAAACTTTTTTAAGTGGTCTCCTATTAGTATTTGTAAATGAGTGAATTATTATGTTTTGATGTTTATTAAAAAAACTATGAAGCTGCTTGATTTAGATATTTACCTCCTCCTCCCAATTTTGTGGTAATTGTTATAATTGTGATAATAATATTATTAATAGTAATAATACTGATGAGAAGAAGCTTTACTTATAGAGCAGCATTCATACATTAAAATGCAACTCAGCATGCTGCACAATACAAAGAATAAACAGTAATAAAATAATATGATAGCATAAACAATTAAATTACAATCAATAGCAGGACAAGTATTTAAATAAACAGTTCAATGAAATAGTAATAAAAAACTATCATTCAATTAAAAATACGTTTTTTTTAATCATATCCAGACTTTCTGGAAGTCAATCTCACTCATTCAGACAACCTCTTTGACACAGACACCAAATAGTCTTTGTTGATTATTCTTCTATTTCTTGCAAAATAAACAAAAAAATGCATCTTGCTGAGATGGTTAACTCCCTAGTTCCCCACGGTTGACATGTAGATAACACAGATTTCTGCTCTTATCCCTGTTTTAAGAGATTCATTTATGACCTTAATCACAATTCAGACAAATTCTGGGCGGTCTTGGAACATTGCATTCTTGTTTACAGAAACTATAATTTATAATTTGTCTCTGGTAGAGGAGGCCTAAATGCTCTTTTATTTTATCCAGACAGACAGACAGACAGACAGACAGACAGACAGACAGACAGACAGACAGACAGACAGACAGACAGACAGATAGATAGATAGATAGATAGATAGATAGATAGATAGATAGATGAATATATCGTTGCTGTCCAATGAAAAACACTTATCTCCAAAACAGCAATTTTACAGGAGAGAGAAAAACCCTAAGAAATTTTGGCACAGTGTAAAGGGACAGTGTGTCTGTTCTAATTTTGCAGTAAACTGAAAATCTACAAAAATGAAGATAAGTGTTTTTAATAGGACAGCAATGAAATGCATAAATATATAGATATAAAAACTATACAAAGTGTGAAAGTAACCAGCTGTAGATATGATGTAGTGCAGTAATACAGAATAAAATATGAGATAGCAGGAATCGGCAGATACGACAAATACCTGTCTCCTGTTACATGCGTATATATATATATACGTATATATATATATATATATATATATATATATATATATATATATATATATATATATATATATATAAAGATATGTACAGTATATTGCAGCACTCTTTTTTAGTTTTTTTTTTTTTTAATTCATTAATTTATTTTTTCATTTATTTATTTTGCTGTTGCTTGTTTGGATTTTTATTCACAAGACTAATTAAACACCAAAAAAAGAGGGCATAAAAAGCTGCTTTTGGGTAGTGTTCCTCTTGGTGAGAGATTTGTCTTGGTCTCAGTCAGTTTCAGCAGTGAAGGGAGGAATTAGAGGTCTTGGACGTGTTTAAATGCTTTTATCTGAGGTTTAACCCGATACTGGAGAGGCTCGCTCTTTGGAATCGGATGACGGCCAAGAGCAACAGCCTCATCTATCAACTTCAGGAAGACGCTCTGCTAATTACTGCCGTCTGGAGGAGACGGGAGCGAGGAACACAGCGAGGACATCTCAGCACAATTCATTTACTGACCAAACTCTGTTTTACTAAGTTCAACAAACAGCTCGGTTCTCCTGTGTTCTAAACTGTTCTGAACGGTTCTTCTTCTCAGAGGTCACGGTGAGTCCTTGAGAGGAACTACCTGTCCCGGCTGCTGGTCCAGACGGCGTTCCTGAGGGCCGGTGATAATTGGTTTTTGGACAGCTCTAAACCCCCTCTGCTCAGCAGCTGTGGAGAGAATATATTAGGCCGTCACCTCGGCTCAGTTTAAGGTAATTTTCTCCTCGGCGGCTGAAACTCGGCCCCTGAGGTTCCTCAGGCTTTGTTGAAAGCAGCAGAAGATTAAGTACGCCTGTCAGTTAGACGTTTAAGTGGCGCAGAGTTAGCGTTCACCGCTGTACCTAAACACACTGTCACTTTCACTCAGGCTAACGGCAAAGAAAACAGTGGGTTTAAAGCGGCGAGGTGACGTCCCGTACTCTATAAACCCCGCCTCCCACGCTTCCTCCCCGTACGCCCGGGTCAGCGGTTCCGGTATCGGTTCAGGAGAGCGTTACTACCAGTATTTGTGCTTTACTGAAGCCTAGTCTCGACCTCACAGGAAGTGCTGCGTTATACATCACGTCAACCCGCAGGACAGACCAAACACCGTCTCACCGTTAGGCTAATGTAATCACGTCTAATTACCCCATATATCTGATTATGGGGGAGTAGATCTTTCATTCAGCCCACTGGAAGACGTGTTTCCTCCAGTTCTTTCCACAGGAAGATGGCAGGATAAAAGTACAGCGGTTTCTTACAGAACCGAACAAGAGTTCTTTCAGACATAACAATCCTGTAACCTCCTCTCTGTGCTTCAGGAGGGTTTAAGAAGCACATTCAACACTCAACATGATCTCCATCAGACATCAGGACAACCATTTAAACCTCCACATGAAGTTAGAGATGTTGGAGATGTTGGAGTTGGGCCTCATTTTTGTAGCGTTGATTCCACAAGAGCTTGGAAATGTCAGGCCTTAATATTCCCTCTTCACAAGAAGTTTCTTATAATAGTTGTTGAGTAAAGATCTAACAGAAAGTCTAATTCTGATTCATAAGAGGGACATTCTCCAGACAGGGATTAGGCCCAGTCTTAGACTTTCACCACATTTTAAACTGAGATTTTCTTTTGAAAGAAACATTTAGTTTAGGACTAGGTTGGTTGGATGATCGGTTGGTTGGTTGGATGGATAACTGGAGGGTTGAATGAATGGTTAGTTGGTTAGATGGATGATGAATAATTGGAGAGATGGAGGGATGGATGGATAATTGGATGGTTGGATGAATGGTTGATTGTTTGAATGGATGGATAGTTAGTTAGTTGGATGGAAAATTGGAGGAATGCATGCATGGATGGATGGAAGGCTGATTGGCTGGTTGGATGGATAATTGAAGGCTTGGGTGATTGGATGGTTGGTAAGATGGATGGATACTTGGAGGGATGCATGCACAGATGGATGATGGATGGATGGCTGTTTGGTTAGTTAGATGGATAATTGGAGGGGTGGATAAATGGATGGTTGGTTCGAAGGCTGATCAGTTGGTTAGATAGATGGATAAGATAGACGGATGGTTGATTGGATGATTATATAGACATATAGAGGGTATGGTTTGCTGCACAGACAGAGAGCTGGGTTTGGTAAGTGGACATAATTCATTTATAACACTGGTAAAGTTTTTTTATACTGCAGCTCAAACCCAACATTAAAACACTTTAAATTCTACAGTGAAGGCTGTGCTGCTGGTGTCAGCGTGATCAAAGAGAACATTTCTACATCATCCAGTAAAAACTGAGAGATACCACAGGAGAACCTGATCCTGCAGCATTTCCTCAGGAAGTGGTTGTGGAGAGCTGTGTGGGTGGAGGAGTCTGAGGAGGTGATAGAACGCAGGAAACATGGAGATCTGCTTTCAGCCAGAAAAATCAGAACGGCCTCTTCATCCAGAGTCTACCTCGCCTTCAGAACTCCTAATAAGATCTGTCTAAACTACACTACGCCCGAGACCTCAGCGCTCACCACCGCAGGACTGCAGACCACAGGACCTGGCAGTGAACCTCCTCCTCCCCACAAATCTCACCAAGCATTAATAACCCCGGTCCGTCTCCTTAACCTCAGATATTTACTAAATTCATTATTTTATTACATTATCATTATTATTACTCTCTCTCTCTAAAGCTGAGAGTGTTTTATCTGCTCCTGCTGCTACGAGATGATCTGCACGTCTATACAGCTCTGTAAACAATAAAGAGAGCGCTTCAGTTTCTGAATCAGTTTCTCTGATTTTGCTATTTATAGGTTTATGTTTGAGTAAAATGAACATTGTTGTTTTATTCTATAAACTACAGACAACATTTCTCCCAAATTACAAATAAAAATATTCTCATTTAGAGCATTTATTTACAGAAAATGAGAAATGACTGAAATAACAAAAAAGATGCAGAGCTTTCAGACCTCAAATAATGCAAAGAAAACAAGTTCATATTCATAAAGTTTTAAGAGTTCAGAAATAATCAATATTTGGTGGAATAACCCTGGTTTTTAATCACAGTTTTTTTCATGCATCTTGGCATCATGTTCTCCTCCACCAGTCTTACACACTGCTTTTGGATAACTTTATGCTGCTTTACTCCTGGTGCAAAAATTCAAGCAGTTCAGTTTGGTGGTTTGATGGTTTGTGATCATCCATCTTCCTCTTGATTATATTCCAGAGGTTTTTAATTTGGTAAAATTAAAGAAAATCATCATTTTTAAGTGAAATCTTATTTTTTTCCAGAGCTGTAAAGTACAGTGATTTATATAAAATTTTGCTACACATCCTTCAGTTTAACATGATTTATTTATTTCTCTGTAATGAAATGTACAGTTGGGTCAGTGATCTTCAGGCCGTAATAATCTTCTCTGTTGATTTGATAAATTGTATCCTGATTTAATAAAGTATTGATATATTGTGGAGCTCTAATTAAAGGTAAAGAAAGTCTGTTTGTATTGTGATGTTTGGGAGCTGTGATTATCGTTCCAGTCCTTCAGGAGATTCACTCTGGTGTTTCTTCTTCTCCTCCTTCAGAAGCTCCTGCTCCTCCTTCTCTATCTGTTCCTTCTCTTTATCGTCCTGATCCTTCAGCTTCTGCTCCACCTCCTCCGGGATCTCCACCTCCATCAGGTTCTCCATCCCAGCCTCCGGCTCATCCCCGATCAGTACCTGCACGTACATAATACAATACATCACACACACACACACACAGACATCACACACTCCACCTGAACTAGATTTTTCAACTCAAATCGATCTTCATTTGATTTATCTGATATTGATTTATATAAACCCAAAATCGATTCTTAGAATTAGCTTTTCCCTGTAAATGCGAACATTTTAACATCTTGTGTTTTATCTCAAAAAAACATCCTTTTTTTGAGCACCGCCCTCTGGCTGAGTGATCAGTTAAGCTGGAGCTGGAGCACAGGAGTCGCACTGCGGAGTTTCTGTACAAATGTTGGGTATTTTCTTCTGTATTTTCACTCACTGCTGCCTGTGTTTATCAAACTACTACATTTAACACTGTTTTTTTAATATAATTTTATTCAGAATTTTTCCTATTTTCTCCCCATTTTACACGGCCAATTACCCGTCCCACTCATTAGGACTCCTCCCCCTATCACTAGTGATGCCCCAACACACCAGGAGGGTGAAGACTAACACATGCTTCCTCCGATACATGTGAAGTCAGACTCCGCCTCTTTTCGAGCTGCTGCTGATGATGCAGCATTACCGAGTAGCATGTAAGCCTGTACTTAATTTAAAGTAAGACATGACCAGCTGAATCCACCGTTAGCTTAGCAGGTTAGCCAAATCACCAATTAAACTAATCCCCCTTTAGCTGGATTTCAGAGAACTGTCGATATAATCAACAACGTTGATTATTTTAATTTGTCGACTATTCGTTAATCTGTAACAGTACCACATTACACACAGTGCTGCGGACAGAAGTGCAATGGGAGATGGGTAAATATCTCACTCACACAGTTTACACACAACTTAATCTGTGTCTCCTAAAGTGCCCAAACTCAACAGATTATATATTTACTCACTAGTTCAGAAATAATCAATATTTGGTGGAATAATCCTGTTTTTTAATCACAGTTTTTTTCTTGCTCTCCTCCACCAGTCTTACACACTGCTTTTGGATAACTTTATGCTGCTTTACTCCTGGTGCAGAAATTCAAGCAGTTCAGTTTGGTAGAAACTCATTATTTTAAAGAGCTCTCTTATTTTTTGTTTACAGAGCTGTAGATAGATAGCTCCACTGGTCGTTAGACAGCAGAGTAAGATATCCTCCGTGCTGCAGGTTTGTGATCAGAGTTATATTAGCGCTGTATTACAGGAACAGGCGGTTAATGCAGGGTAAATATTGGGGTAATGGTGAGGCGAGTGTGCGAGAGGCTTTATGATGGTGATTAAACTCGCCGGCTGACTGAAGTCCTGCCTGAGGACGGGATCTCCCACATGTTCTGAAGGAGGCGGGGTTTAGAGGGGTTTACAGGGTTTACAGCGAGACTCGTCAGGTCTTTCCGTGAGCCGGTTGGTTCCTCACGGTTCCGTCACACTGCGCCACAGCCGAGACTTTTCCACCCAATTACAGCATCCTGCTCTTTTTCCTCTCGTAAAAAGGTCCTGTTTGGTGCTGGAGTCCGTCTGACTGCTGTCTGGGGAGAAACCGAACACAACCACCAGCCCGAAGCTCAGAGACGGTGCCGGACCTGTACCGGGTTTGGGCTGTTTGGGTCGTGATGCTCCATCACTTTACTGATTTTTTTTTCCTATAGTGTCTGGAAGCTCATTAACTACAAACATTACTCTCAAAAAATTTAGAGCAGTGGTTCTGCTAACCCTGGCTAGCACTGCTGGAGCAGCATTAGCGTCACTAAGCGCTGGCTCTTTTATAGTTCAGAGGTGAGTATATTGGACTGTAGTCTGCATGTTTACTGTGTTTAAATGTGAGAAAAACTACTAGCTAATATCACCCTGGATTACCGGAGCACTTAGGGTTTCTCAGTGTAGCATGCTAGCAATGCTAATGCTCCAACCTTAGTGCTGGAGAAATCTTGGAATCTAACCTTACTGTAAATAAACGGAAGCACTTTAATCACCCAAATAAATCAGGAGAGAAATCTGATGTGTCGATTAACATCCAGCACTCGTTTAACTTTAAAAGAAAGTATTTTTATTACAGTTTTGTTTACTTAGCTTAACTTTACTTAACTTAGTTACCCCTAACCCCCCACAACCCAGCGGTGAGACCTGCTGAATTAGAACTTCCTTATAGTGTCTCTTAAAATGCACCTTATAATCGAGTGCACCCTATAGTGTGAAAAAAATAAATCAATTGTGATTGGCTACAGCTGAAAACAAGTAATTAACAGGTGAGAACTGTACCTGAACCAGTTTTTCACAGGCAGAAATCACTTGCGGCTCCTTCTCCCATTTATGGAACTCCCTCATGATGGGATAAACGTTCTTCTGCTTCATTATCTGACGTCCGGCTTTAGTGGCTGTAAGCTGGAGACGATATAAATACACCAATCAGATTATTATCAGCGTATATTCATAACACCAAACCAGTATATACTGTATATTACATTATATAGCCTAAACTAAACACAAGACTTTATATTTAATCTGCTCAACTTTATTTAATATACATCCACTTCCCTACAATACAGAGTTATTATATACACTAATACCACTTTACTACAACTTTACTACTGTACACAACACAAGCCTTATGTTCACCATCACCAGAAGAAGCTCCACCCACTTCTCTACTACAATACAGTTACTATATTCACTAATACCACTTTACTACAACTTTACTACTGTACACAACACAAGCCTTATGTTCACCATGACCAGAAGAAGCTCCGCCCACTTCTCTACTACAATACAGAGTTACTATATTCACTAATACCACTTTACTACAACTTTACTACTGTACACAACACAAGCCTTATGTTCACCATGTCCAGAAGAAGCTCCGCCCACTTCTCTACTACAATACAGAGTTACTATATTCACTAATACCACTTTACTACAACTTTACTACTGTACACAACTCAAGCCTTATGTTCACCATGACCAGAAGAAGCTCCGCCCACTTCTCTACTACAATACAGAGTTACTATATTCCCTAATACCACTTTACTACAACTTTACTACTGTACACAACTCAAGCCTTATGTTCACCATGACCAGAAGAAGCTCCGCCCACTTCTCTACTACAATACAGAGTTACTATATTCACTAATACCACTTTACTACAACTTTACTACTGTACACAACACAAGCCTTATGTTCACCATGACCAGAAGAAGCCCCGCCCACTTCTCTACTACAATACAGTTACTATATTCACTAATACCACTTTACTACAACTTTACTACTGTACACAACACAAGCCTTATGTTCACCATGACCAGAAGAAGCTCCGCCCACTTCTCTACTACAATACAGAGTTACTATATTCCCTAATACCACTTTACTACAACTTTACTACTGTACACAACACAAGCCTTATGTTCACCATGACCAGAAGAAGCTCCGCCCACTTCTCTACTACAATACAGAGTTACTATATTCACTAATACCACTTTACTACAACTTTACTACTGTACACAACTCAAGCCTTATGTTCACCATGACCAGAAGAAGCTCCGCCCACTTCTCTATACAATACAGAGTTACTATATTCACTAATACCACTTTACTACAACTTTACTACTGTACACAACACAAGCCTTATGTTCACCATGACCAGAAGAAGCTCCGCCCACTTCTCTACTACAATACAGAGTTACTATATTCACTAATACCACTTTACTACAACTTTACTACTGAACACAACACAAGCCTTATGTTCACCATGACCAGAAGAAGCTCCGCCCACTTCTCTACTACAATACAGAGTTACTATATTCACTAATACCACTTTACTACAACTTTACTACTGTACACAACACAAGCCTTATGTTCACCATGACCAGAAGAAGCTCCGCCCACTTCTCTACTACAATACAGAGTTACTATATTCACTAATACCACTTTACTACAACTTTACTACTGTACACAACACAAGCCTTATGTTCACCATGACCAGAAGAAGCTCCGCCCACTTCTCTACTACAATACAGAGTTACTATATTCACTAATACCACTTTACTACAACTTTACTACTGTACACAACACAAGCCTTATGTTCACCATGACCAGAAGAAGCTCCGCCCACTTCTCTACTACAATACAGAGTCACTATATTCACTAATACCACTTTACTACAACTTTACTACTGTACACAACACAAGCCTTATGTTCACCATGACCAGAAGAAGCTCCGCCCACTTCTCTACTACAATACAGAGTTACTATATTCACTAATACCACTTTACTACAACTTTACTACTGTACTCAACACAAGCCTTATGTTCACCATGACCAGAAGAAGCTCCGCCCACTTCTCTACCAAAACTAGATCTTACCAGCAGGAGTGTCTCAATGAGCATCTTGCGGATGTCGGGATCTTCCTCTCTTTTCTTGTCCTCTGGCAGATACTGCAGGTCCACCGGCAAACCTGCACACACACCATAAACACACACACACACACACACACACACTTTTCAAAAGTTCTTTACACACAAAAGTTCTTTTCAGGCCCTTTCAGAATGAGCTATTTAAGAGCTCTGTCATTTTATGCAAATAAGCTGTGGATGGCCACGCCCCATGTTAATTGCTGAGCGTTTACCACACGTTAGTGTTAGCTAGTCCATACTTAACTGTGATGAAAGCAGAAAACGTATTATTTGAAATCTCCATCATCTGCTGTTTTGTCACTGTCAGTAGTCACAGATCCCTCCCTCAGAAGAAGTCTGCTGATTAGTGTGTACTGTGTATGTACTGTCTGAGGTTCTTAACCAGCAGACCCAAATGAAAACATTTCTTCAACTGATCTAGTGGGCGGGGCCCTGGTGGGGGTTGACGGGTGAGGGGCGGAGCCAGAGTCATTCTATGCAGCTTAGAAGCAAATGATTCCTGAGACTAAACTCTTTCACCTGATTCACAGAAAACAGATGGACTGATTTTGTTTGGTGTTTATAGTGTTTATAGGCTCAGAGACAAAAATAGAAATATAAAATCTTAAGATTAAGCTTAATTTTTCCACTTTAATCCCAGCCGCTGTGCTCTTCATCAACCTGCTATAATTACAGTCGGGCACTCATTAAACTCTCACACTGTTTTAATACAGATATTTTTATACGCTCTTATAAAACTGCAGACCCTGAAATAAATCAAACCTCAACACGCTCACAAATTCATTACGCTCACAAATTCATCACGCTCACAAATTAATCACGCTCACAAATTAATCACACTCACAAATTAATCACGCTCACAAATGAATCACGCACACAATTTATCATCAAGCTCACAAATAATCACGCTCACAAATTAATCACGCTCACAAATTCATCACGCTCACAATTTATCATCAAGCTCACAAATTAATCACGCTCACAAATTAATCACGCTCACAAATTCATCACTCTCACAATTTATCATCAAGCTCACAAATTAATCACGCTCACAAATTAATCACACTCACAAATTCATCACGCTCACAATTTATCATCAAGCTCACAAATTAATCACGCTCACAAATTCATCACGCTCACAATGTATCATCACGCTCACAAATTAATCACGCTCACAAATTCATCATGCTCACAATTTATCATCAAGCTCACAAATGAAACACGCTCACAAATTCATCATGCTCACAATTTATCATCAAGCTCACAAATGAATCACGCTCACAAATTCATCACGCTCACAATTTATCATCACGCTCACAAATTAATCACGCTCACAAATTCATCACGCTCACAAATTCATCACGCTCACAAATTCATCACGCTCACAAATTCATCACGCTCACAATTTATCATCACGCTCACAAATTAATCACGCTCACAAATTCATCACGCTCACAAATTCATCACACTCACAATTTATCATCAAGCTCACAAATTAATCACGCTCACAAATTCATCACACTCACAATTTATCATCAAGCTCACAAATTAATCACGCTCACAAATTCATCACACTCACAATTTATCATCAAGCTCACAAATTCATCACGCTCACAATTTATCATCACCAGAACCAGAGACAGATCCTGAGCTCTATACAGAACCAGTACAGCCTCCAGTACCTTTAATTACCTCACACTGCCCTCTACTGACCACACCACACCACTGCACACACTAAATACACAGTATACACACACACACACACACTAATTACACACACACCACCCTGCAGCTATAACACATTTCATAAGCTCAGCTTATGTTTATAATCATTTCTGATCCAATTGTTTTTAAAAATAATAAAATACTGAGGAAACAAACAGAACACAGAACTATAATTTTAATTTTAGTACTTGCCTTCTATATTTTACAATGAACTACTGCAGTACTTTGGTTTTAACATAAAATATAAAAGTACACTTATTTAGAATATTAATATGCATTACTAATATACTTAATATGATAGTGTTTTGTACTGTAAAAGTTTTTTTTTTATTTTTATTACAGTACTGCAGTATATAGTGATATATTGAATTGTGATAAACTGATCAGTGTTTAGTCTTGATCTTAGTCAGGAGTAACAGATCGAATGATCCTGAGAGTTTAGATCAGCTGTATAAATGCTGAAAGTGTTTTACACTACTCGGCTCTCTTTAAGCTTTATTCATTCACAAAAACTACATTATTTATAATTTCCTGAATTAGAAAAATTATTTATCAATAGAAGAAGTTCAATTTAGTGGATAAAATCACTTAAATCACTTAAAATCAATTTATTAAATAACACAACATTATTTAAAATAAATAATTACATACATTTTATTTGTGAAGATGTGATTATATTAATAATAGTGATTTACCTTCATTCTCCTCGTCTGAGAGCTCCTCAGGTCCGGCGAGGGGCAGCAGCAGGAACGGCAGGATGTCAACAGCGTCGCTTAGCAACCACTCATGATAAGCTGAGGGGGGAGGAGCCAAAACAATAAGATCATTAAGATCCATAAAATCAATAAGACCAATAAATATTTACACGCTAAAGATTCTGTATATCATACAGCTTGGGAGAAAATAAGATTTCACTTAAAAATGATGAGTTTCTTTGATTTTAGCAAATTAAAAACCTCTGGAATATAATCAAGAGGAAGATGGATGATCACAAACCATCAAACCACCAAACTGAACTGCTTGAATTTTTACACCAGGAGTAAAGCAGCATAAAGTTATCCAAAAGCAGTGTGTAAGACTGGTGGAGGAGAACATGATGCCAAGATGCATGAAATTAAAAACTGTGATTAAAAACCAGGATTATTTAATCAAATATTGATTATTTCTGAACTCTTAAAACTTTATGAATATGAACTTGTTTTCTTTGTATTATTTGAGGTCTGAAAGTTCTGCATCTTTTTTGTTATTTCAGTCATTTCTCATTTTCTGTAAATAAATGCTCTAAATGAGAATATTTTTATTTGTAATTTGGGAGAAATGTTGTCTGTAGTTTATAGAATAAAACAACAATGTTCATTTTACTCAAACATAAACCTATAAATAGCAAAATCAGAGAAACTGATTCAGAAACGGAAGTGATCTCTTCATTTTTACAGTACTACTGCATTTTTCAGCTTAATCACTTTTCATTTCCTGTAATGTCTGTATCAGATATGTGATTACTGCAGCACAATCCTCTCATTACCCACAGCATGTGATCAGTGATGAGTCCTGTGGTTTATTTCAGTTTTATTATGGAGCTACACTACGCTATGCTGTGCTACGATACGCTACAGTAATGTGATACAGGCGTCTATGAGATTAGAGCATCACACACCCCGACTCATCCATCACACTCTGGATCTACACTCACACACCAAACACCACACACCACACACCACAGCCTGTAACCTGTTCACTTCTGAATAAATTAATGAATTCACACTTATATACAGCTTTATTAAAACTATAAAAGTTTTATAATCACGTTCCACACACAACTATTTACACTATTTACACACAACAGCAGAGCTGGGCAATATGGCCCTAAAATAATATCACAATATTTTTTCAATAATGAAATTCTTGGCAGTATGACAACATTTTTAAATTAGTAAGTATATTACTGCCACAAAACAATAAATAAATTATTACTCTTTAAGTATTATTTAGTATTTAATATTATTTTAAATATTGAATATAAATATACAGCGTGAGGTGGTGTGTGGTACAGTGTGAGGTACAGTATGAGGTGGTGTGTGGTACAGTGTGTGGTACAGTGTGAGGTAAAGTGTGTGGTACAGTGTGTGGTACAGTGTGAGGTAAAGTGTGTGGTACAGTGTGAGGTAAAGTGTGTGGTACAGTGTGTGATACAGTGTGAGGTAAAGTGTGTGGTACAGTGTGAGGTACAGTGTGTGATACAGTGTGAGGTAAAGTGTGTGGTACAGTGTGAGGTACAGTGTGAGGTACAGTGTGTGGTACAGTGTGTGATACAGTGTGAGGTACAGTGTGAGGTACAGTGTGTGATACAGTGTGAGGTAAAGTGTGTGGTACAGTGTGAGGTACAGTGTGAGGTAAAGTGTGTGGTACAGTGTGAGGTACAGTGTGTGGTACAGTGTGAGGTACAGTGTGAGGTACAGTGTGTGATACAGTGTGAGGTAAAGTGTGTGGTACAGTGTGAGGTACAGTGTGTGGTACAGTGTGAGGTACAGTGTGTGGTACAGTGTGTGGTACAGTGTGAGGTATAGTGTGTGGTACAGTGTGAGGTACAGTGTGAGGTACAGTGTGAGGTATAGTGTGTGGTACAGTGTGAGGTGGTGTGCGGTACCGTGTTCAAAGCAGCAGTTTCTGAGAGTGCCGATCACACCCCCTCGCCGGGTGACTGACGCCTCGTACTGAGTGTAGGGGAGGAGTCTCTGTATCACACACCTACAGAACCAAACACAGAACATCAGAACCAAACACAGAACACAGAACATCAGAACCAAACACAGAACACAGAACATCAGAACCAAACACAAAACATCAGAACACCAGAACTAATCCCAGAACCCAGAACACCAGAACCAAACACAGAACACCAGAACCAAACACAGAACATCAGAACCAAACACAGAACACAGAACATCAGAACCAAACACAGAACATCAGAACCCAAATACTGAACTTCTAAACGAGCAGCACAAACATCTCCATTAATTAACACATTCAGTGTGTAAAATAAATATGTGATACGATTCTGATATCAGTATTAATCAGTATTGATTAACATTAATCAGTATTGATCAGTATTGATGAGTATTAATCAGTATTGATGATGTAGGAATGTTTTAATTATCTGTACAGTAGACGTGGTGACTGACCTCTCTTTATCCAGTATGAATTGGCGGGTCTCGGGGAGCTGCGTGAGATTGGACAGCAGGGGTCCGAGGTAGTGCAGCGAGGCGCTCTGATTGGCTCCCTCGGTGCAGAATATTTCCACTATTTTGGCCAGGCTGACGTCCTGCTGCTGCAGCGAGAGGAACACCTGTCTGCAGGTGGGCTGGTGGCGGGACAGGTTGGTGAGGATGGTGCAGACGCGGTCGGAGAACGGGTACTCCGGGTCCAGCAGGTTCCGGAACAGCGTGGGCAGGAACTCCGCCTCCTGGAGGAGGGGCTTGTGCAGGGTCTCGTCGGCGGATAGGTTGATGAGGGCGTGGTAACAGTCTTTAACGATGGCGATGGAGGGGTCAGAGGTCAGGGTCAGCAGGGCTCGCAGGAAGTCCGGTTTGGTTCTGAGGTACCGGCAGCCGTCCCGCGTCCCCGTCAGACCCAGCAGGTACTCTGTAGCCCCGCCCTTAACGTCCGGCCGCGTGTCCGACTGCAGAAACGACAGCAGCTCCGCGGCCTCGCCCTCACTCAGCATCGTCTGATTACTGTCTGATTACTGATTACTGTCTGACTACTGTCCGATTACAGTCTGATTACAGTCTGATTACAGTCTGATTACTGACTACAGTCTGATTACTGTCTGATTACTGATTACTGTCTGACTACTGTCCGATTACAGTCTGATTACAGTCTGATTACAGTCTGATTACTGACTACAGTCTGATTACTGTCTGATTACTGATTATTGTCTGATTACTGTCCGATTACAGTCTGATTACAGTCTGATTACAGTCTGATTACAGTCTGATTACTGACTACAGTCTGATTACTGTCTGATTATTGTCTGATTACAGTCTGATTACTGTCTGATTACAGTCTGACTACTGTCTGATTACAGTCTGATTACTGATCACCGTCTGATTACTATTTGATCGCAGTCTGATTACTGGTTACAGTTTGGTTAATATCCGATTACTGTCAGTGTACAGCCCAGAGGATTCCGATAATCCAATTCTTAACCTGAAAACACAGAGAAAAGAGGTTCAGGTCACCGATAACACAAATTAAATTAAATTATCTGCACACAAATTAACATTAAAGTTTAAATATGACTTTACACATTAATCTACACTATCACCATACTCTACACTATACTCACCAAAAATACAATATTTACCAATAACATTATACTCACCAAACTTAACATTATACTCACCACAAATATTACACTCACCAATAACACTATCATCACCAAGAACACAATACTTACTAAAGCACTATACTCACCATAATCAACACTATTCACATCAAGAACACTACACTCAACACTATACTCTCCACTAACACTATACTCACCAACACTATACACACCAAAAACACAATATTTACCAATAACACTATATTCACCACTAACTCACCTGACTGTGTGTTTAGTGTTTAGTATCAGTACAACAGATCCATATTATTTTAATATAAAATAACTCCAGCACCTGTAATAGTAATATTATATAATCTATAATAACACTAATAACACGATAAATCCGGGTTATTATCAGTAAAAATCAGTAATAATAAAGAGTTTACCGCGCGCTCACTCTCTCCTCTCCCTGAACACATGGGTTGTGGAGGGGGCGGGGCTTCGTCCTCAGCAAGAAGTGATGGACACTGCTCTGAGCCAATCACAGCACAGATCCCAGCACATCTTCATTCTACTCGTATGTGATTGGTGCAGAACGGGGAGGACTCCGCCCCCTCTGGGTTTGCTCGGCGCGTTTTGATGATGAGAGCGCGCGCGTCACTGAATAACGTGGTGCTGTGTGTGAGTGTGTATTAGAGTGTATAAGTAAATATAGGAGTATATAAGAGTATATTTACTACTATAGTAGAGTGTATAACAGTAGAGTATATAACAGTAGAGTGTACAGCATGGCCACAGTGCAGGTGAGCGAGGCTGAGAAGGTGTATATAATGCACGGAGTGAGGGTGAGTATACACACTTCACTATTATTATTATATATAACGTTATATAACGTATATATAATTGTATTTAGCAGAATATAACCGTAAATAACAGTATTGAACAGTATATAACCTGTATATAGCCTGCTCGTGCTAACTGCAGATTAAACACTGCATTGGTTAGTTAATTAAGCTCGTGATTACACATCAAACACTTTATAAATATATCAGATTAGTGTTATCAGTGGTCTAAATGTTGTCACGTGTTTCTTGTTGTAAAGTAAAATGCTGTATATATTATATAATATTACGGAGCCTCTAATGTGACATCATGTAAAAGAAAAATAATGCATGGCCATGACTTATTAAAGTGTCGGAACAAGATTCTAATGCATGGTCACAAAAAATTAAGGCATGTGTCCTGTCCATATTGTCCCCAAAACGTAATGATCTCGTTCCCACGCTTTAATAAGCCATGGCCATGCTATAATAAGTTGTTCCCACACTTTATTAAGTTGTGGCCATGCATTATGATAACAGCAAATAACCAAATACCAAGAATTATTGATTTATTGTTTATTGTTTCAGTTTTACAGAATTTAACAACCGATATTCTTCACCACATATTTATCCTATTCATTAACTATAGCGCCACCATGTGGAGTAATGAAGCTGCATTATATACAGGTTTATATACAGCACTATATACATTATATAAATATATTACGCAGTGTGAGGTAATAGTGTGACGTAAGTGGTTCAGCAGTTATATTAATATTACCTGACCAGTGCTGCGTGTTGTCATAGTGTAAGGTAATAGTGTGCTGTAATTGGTTTAGTAGTTACTGTGTGAGGTAAAAGTGTGAGGTAAAAGGGATGGGTGCACGGGCGAGGCTGTGAGGTAATAGTGTGCTGTATTTGGTTTAGTAGTTACTGTGTGAGGTAAAAGTGTGAGGTAATGGGGACGGGTGCACAGACGAGGCTGTGAGGTAATAGTGTGCTGTATTTGGTTTAGTAGTCACTGTGTGAGGTAAAAGTGTGAGGTAAAAGGGATGGGTGCACGGGCGAGGCTGTGAGGTAATAGTGTGCTGTATTTGGTTTAGTAGTCACTGTGTGAGGTAAAAGTGTGAGGTAATGGGGACGGGTGCACGGGCGAGGCTGTGAGGTAATAGTGTGCTGTATTTGGTTTAGTAGTCACTGTGTGAGGTAAAAGTGTGAGGTAAAAGGGACGGGTGCACGGGCGAGGCTGTGAGGTAATAGTGTGCTGTAAGTGGTTCAGTAGTTGTATTAATATTACCCGTGCTGTGTGTGTGAGGTAATAGTGTGAGGAAACAGCGCTGTGTTTGGTACAGGATGATCTGAGGGTGGACGGGCGAGGCTGTGAGGACTACAGACACATGGAGGTGGAGACGGACGTGGTCTCTAACACTGACGGATCTGCTAAAGTCAGCCTGGTAAATCATATATTCTGCTTTCATATCCAGATATTCTTAATAATAAAGACATCAGAACTATCAGTGTTAAATAATCCAGAATATATTTTATATTTGAGATTTTAGAATATCTCCTCTAGCTCTGATATTATATTCTCCTTCTCCTTTAGAGGTAGAACCTGAAACGGTTCTCCAGCTCACAGAACATTTATTCATACCAGAGACCACCGAAAACTTCACCATAAAAGCATGAAATCAGTGTTCAGTAGAGGAGCTGTAGTGACGCTGGGCTGTGCTGAGTGTGTGTTTACAGGTTTATTACGGGGTTAATGGGTTAATGTTGTGTAACAGGGACACACAGACGTTCTGGTGGGAATAAAAGCTGAGATTGGGAAGCCGAAGCCTGCAGTTCCAAACGAGGGATATGTGGAGTTCTTCGTAGACTGGTGAGTGTGATTTAACTCCTACAGCTAATAAATATATTTAATACATGTAACTAATAAATACACCTACTAAATATAACTAATAAATAAAGCTAATAAATACTTCTAATAAACACAGCTGTTGTTTATACGTATATAGCTGTTGTTTGTAACGCATATATACAGCTCTAGAAAAAGATAAGATTCTATAAACTACGGACAACATGGTTCCCAAGTTACAAATATTGTAATTTAGAGCATTTATTTACAGAAAATGAGAAATTATTGAATTTCTCTCTGTGTAAATGTCTGATTTCTCTGTGTAAATTTCTCTGTGTAATTGTCTGATTTCTCTGTGTAAATTTCTCTGTGTTAGCTCGGCGAATGCGACGCCGGAGTTTGAGGGGCGTGGCGGGGAGGAGTTGGGGGTGGAGCTGAGTAACACTCTGTATAAAGTATTTAATAACAGACACAGTCTGGACCTGCGCTCTCTGTGCATCTGTCCTGGAGAACACTGCTGGGTCCTGTACATCGACGTCCTGGTGAGAAACACTACTACACCAACAATAGTGAAACAAAGTATTATTCACTATTATACACTTATTATACTGTTACTATAAAGTGACACGGTTATATAAATATACAATACCAGTCCAAAGCTTTTTTTAATTATATTTCCTTATTTCCCTTATTTTTTAAAAGTATACTTATCATGGAAAAAATCATGCTTTTTAAAATTAAAATGTAGTATTTGTAAACAGTTTATGGCAACTTAAGTATATTTCAGTTGTAATTGAGTTATATTTTAACATAAAAGTATTAAATTGTACTTTTGAGAGCTTTTTTCGTATAACTTCTGCGGAATTAAGTGGATTTAAGATTATATTTTTAAACATATTTTTAACACACTTGAAATACATTGTAAATGTAGTACTTTACATATTGATGCTCATATTGTGTACACCTTATTTCTACTAGAATAAAAACTACACTAAAGTGCACTTTAAGCAGTATTTAATATCATTATACATATATTTTTTAATCATATCAACACAACATTTAATTTAAAGCATATTACTTAAAAATACATTTTATGGAAAAACTGAGAAAGTATATTTAATGTGTGTTAAAATGAAAATGCACTTTTATTTTTCTTTACCTAATTTGAACATACTTTTAACGCTCTTAAGTATACTTCATTTTTTACAAGGGTATCCTGTACAACAGAGGAAACTCTCGCTCTTCTATTCTTTCCTGGGGCGGCCCTGATGAGTGCCAGTTTCATCATTATAATGTTTTTGATGGTCTTTTTTGCAACTTTTTTGAAATGCTTCTTCTTTTCAGATTGACTGATCTTCATTTCTTCTTAAAGTATTTTTATCTTTATTTAGTTGAGTAGTTGTTTCTTCTCATAACCTGGATTCAAACATTACTGAAATATTCACTATTCACTGTATACCTGCAACTCTACCTCTTCACTACTTTACTTTAACTGATGCTCTCAAACACTTTATTAAGAGACAAGAAATTCAAGTAATTAACTCTTGATGAGTTCAGCACAGCTGTTAACTGAAAGCCTGTGTGTGTGTGTGTGTGTGTGTGTTGCAGCTCCTGCAGTGTGATGGGAATCTGTTTGATGCGATGTCTGTCGCTATTAAAGCAGCTCTATTTAACACACGGTAAGATTCAGTACACCTGAGTAAGGTGTTATGATGTGGTAGAGTATAGAGTATATATACAGAGCGTGTTTAGGCCACGCCCCCTGCTCTCATGTTGATATTGATAGTTTTAATGCATTTGTTATAAATCTGTAATAAAAGGACAGAATCTGATTTGTTTACTAGTTCTCAGGTGAAACTCACTGGAGTCAATAAACTTTAACTCATTTTGAACATTTAATATCTACCCAATATCTAATATCTATATTAATATCTACCCACCTTCAGACAGTCTGTACCTGTAATTTCTTTTTTTTTTTTTAGTTCTTCTGATAGTTCTTTATTTTTTTTTATTTCATTCCTAATTTGTTTTTGTATTATTATTATTGTTTTTTTAATAGTTTTGTATCATTTATTTTTAACTTATTTAGATTTTCTTTTATTATTATTACTATTATTAATTTTATTATTGCTTTTATTTTTTTAGTTCATTTGTTTATTTGTATTTTTATTGTATTATGTAAAATTTTATTTCAGCTTAATTTTAGATAATTTTTGTTGTATTAATCTTATCTTATTTTGGTATTAATTTCTTATCAAATAAAGCAAGTTTTATTCTAATTATATATATATTCTAATTCCAATAGAATTTTTTATTTATTTAATCTATTTTTAGAATTCATTTACTGTTATTTTAGAAAAATTTAATTTAACTATTATTTTCTTTATCATGTCAATCTCGGTTTTTGTAAATGCTCGGCTACATTGAAAATGTACTTCTGAGTCAAAATAAAGGTTGATTGATTGATTGATTGATTTATTGATTGATTGGTGTGGCCTGAATGCGCTCTGATAATCTGAAATAGAGTTTTTATAATCTGCTACTGGTAAAATCTCAGGGTTTAGTGATGAACTGTTTTTTTTGGTTGGTGTTTTTTACAGGATTCCTAAAGTGCAGGTATCTGAGGATGAGGAGGGGGGGAAGGAGATCGAGTTATCTGATGATCCGTACGACTGCATGCGCCTCGACGTTACTAACGTTCCCTGCATCGTCACCCTGTCCAAGGTACACCTCCCACATCCCACCCTACACACACCTGTAAATATATATTATTATAATGGAGCAGCCCTGAAGATATGATGCTGTGATACAGTGTGAAGCAGTCAGTGCACAGCTACAGTATAACAGTGTATCAGCTGCTCCTAAAATCCTTTAATTTTCCCAGAAATCATCAGAGCTCCTTATAATCCGGTGCTCCTTATGTATAAATTCTATCAGTCAGGTATTAAGGACCAATATGTAACTAATTTTCAGTAGTAAATGATAAAATGATCAGGATGTATCATCAGATATTAAGGAAACATGTTGAGTGAAAGCACTGGCAGCTCTTGTCAGCATGGCTTCAGCAGTACGTTTTATGTTTGTTTTGTCCTCTGTCTCCTCCTGCTGCTCGTTTCCCAACACTTAACTACTAACTCCACCCCCGAGGTGGCCAGTACGATACACAACAGCTAGGCAATCGGTGCTGCAGCATGGAAGCTAGCAGAGCTGCTTCAGTTAAAGCTCAGCTGCTACACAGCTTAAAAAGCCCCAGCATGTCTCAAAAAAGCTCAGTGACCGAAGAAGGAATAAAACAAGAGTGAATATTAGCAGTGAGTTTGAAAGTTGGAGAAGATTAAAGCTCAAAAAGACACAAGACCGACCCAGAGCTGCTACTTTTCTCCTGAACATGTAACGTTAAGCTAACTGGCTATAGCTAATTCAGTCAGGTAATTTATCACCAACATTAGATGTGCTCACTAGGGACTGGTGTTTAAATTTATTTAAAAAGTGAGTGTTCACATTCATATCAGTGATCTGATTGCAGCTGGGATTAAAATGCAGATGGCATCTGAGAGAGAGAGATCGGTTAGCATGGTTAGCTACAGTGATCTGAATGTGCTGTATAACACAGTCATGCTACACATTCTAACCTGAGCTGCAATCAGAGCAGCCGTGTCACATCTGATTAATACCTCGGCAGTGATGAGTAACTACTCCAAAATATACGCCACAAACCCATAGTTAGTCTCTATAGTGACTCAGTGGTAAACGTTACTTATGGCCATCTCTAGCAACTATCTAGCTGTTTAGCTGTTTAGCTGTTTATCAGTCAGTATAACGCTAGATACAGGTTTTAGAAGAGTCTCTTTCTGTTCTCTGTCTCTCCTCCCAGTTTTTCAGGTATAACAGGCTTGGTTTAGGCTAACGCAGCTAGCGGTGCATGAGGCTAGTTTAGCTAACTACAGATGAAGTTCACATGATCCAGTTTATAATATGACTCGTTGTTTCTTGCCATGGTAGAAGTTACTGAACGCGTCTTTCACTGGATTGTGTAGATTCAGCCTGGCCCAACTTGGCAACCCGAGTTAGCGCTGTGTCTGGGGAGGGGTGGGCGGAGCCGAATACTCTCTGTGATGTTTTGTAATTGGACTGCTGTAACTGTTTCACACGCTCGCTCTCAGTTATTACAGAATGTACCTGAACACTGAAGTACAGCGTAGAGAGTAGAGATTTCATTTTAAACTCGTTTTTTTAATCTTTTAATATTAAATAAATTAAAGTGTGTGTAATTGTACCACAGATTGGTCACAGGCACGTGGTGGACGCCACGCTGCAGGAGAAGGCGTGTTCGGTGGCCAGTCTGCTGATCTCCATCACTCATAAAGGGCTGGTGACCTGCGTCCGGAAGCTGGGGGTGGGGAGTCTGGACCCCGACAGCATCTTCGAGATGACCGAGGTCAGAAACACCGGAACTGAACATCCTGTTCAAACACACACACACACACACACACACACACACACACACACACACACACATATATATATATATCAGAACATTATTCATATTTTTTTATTTAAAGTGGACTGTTAAGAAGTCAAGTCAAGTCATTATCAACCGCTTCATCCATTAAGGGTCGCGGGGGGGTGCTGGAGCCTATCCCAGCCGGCATCGGGCGGAAGGCAGGATACACCCTGGACAGGCCGCCAATCCATCGCAGACTGTTAAGAAGTGATGATCTAAATTCATGCAACTTAAATTAAATGCAGTTGTTACTGGGGGTGTCCACAAAGTTTTGGACTTTTTCCATCTCTTTAAAGCAGGGTTGTGTATATACAATACATATCACAATACAGGGCTTATGATTCGATAAATCTAAATATATTGCAATACTGTAATCAAGCAGATACAATGTGATGGATGAAAATGAAATTGGGGAAAAACTGTCAGAATAAAACACTATCACATTTATAAAATCTGAATAAAAGATCTAATCAGAACAGTGGGATTTAAATTAGTAATATGGTAATTAAAATGGTAAAGAATAATTATCATTAATTAAAATAATTAATAGAAAAATGAATACATATACATACAAATAATTTGTTATTTATGGGTTTCTTTATTACGATTGTTTATTGTTCTTTTGATTCATTTATTTATTTACATAACTATTTATTTCTGCATTAATTTATTTCCTGATATATTTATTTTATATTTTACAATAGAGTACAACACTGCCCTCTAGTGGTCGGGGTTTAAAAACAACACTAAACACAAAGCACTTCTGACACCAATATTTACATCTAAACTACAGTAATAATTAAAAATCAGTACAGTGTTTTTGAGAATAAATACAGTTTTGCAAAACAAATTATCTCAAAATGATACAATATATTATTTTCTTACACTCATACTTTTATATATAAACTTCTGAACAAACTTTTATCTGTTTGTTTAAACTCACTAAAGAGGTTTCAGTAATTCAGTCATTACCTTAACTCTGCTCTCTTTTCTTTCCGTGTGTGTGTGTGTGTGTGTGTGTGTATTGTCTGTGTGTAATATGTGTGTGTGTGTGTTATATGTGTGTGTGTGTGTTATATGTGTGTGTGTGTGTTATATGTGTGTGTGTGTGTGTATTGTGTGTGTGTTATATGTGTGTGTGTGTGTTATATGTGTGTGTGTGTGTTATATGTGTGTGTGTGTGTATTGTGTGTGTGTAATATGTGTGTGTGTGTGTGTTATATGTGTGTGTGTGTGTGTTATATGTGTGTGTGTGTGTTATATGTGTGTGTGTGTGTATTGTGTGTGTGTTATATGTGTGTGTGTGTGTGTATTGTGTGTGTGTAATATGTGTGTGTGTGTTATATGTGTGTATTTACTGCAGACGGGGAAGCGTGTGGGGAAGGCTCTTCATGCTCCTCTGATGGAGTTGCTGCAGAAAGACGAGAGTTTGGGGAAGAAAAGACAGAAAGTGGGCTTCCTGGCGTAAACCTCGTATCTCCTCCTCTTTTGTACTGTTTTTTATTTCTGTTTTCTTCTCTGAATAAAGCTGAGTTTCCTCTTCAGCCGCTCATCTGTTTTTATTTGGGCATCAGTGGAACGGCTCGGCTCGACTCGGGAAATAAAACCTGCTGTTAAATTTTTCCGTTTAATGTTATATAACCTTTTTCCTCTGGAGACTCTGAGCTTTAAAACAGAGGTGCACTGAAATGAAACTCTCTGAATTTAATAGAACATTTCTGATTATGGTTTTTGCAGGATGTCATTAAAAGCGATTCCAAAACTACGATTTAAAAATATGAAAACATGAACAATATGGAGGACCAAAACTAAATAAACTAAAAATAAATAATTCACACAATAAAAGTAATATGGTAATTAAAATGGTAAAGAATAATTATCATTAATTAAAATAATTAATATACAATTAATACATATACCGTATTTTTCGGACTATAAGGCGCACCGTATTATAAGACGCACTATCAAAGAACGCCTATTTTCTGCTATTTTTCCATACATAGGGCGCATCGCATTATAAGGCGCGTTAAGTGACACTAGAAAGGGTGCCTATATCAAAGTGAACAGGGGTGGCGCCATGTTTCCCTTCCCACACCGGGGGTGGTCGCTTGCCGGTGGAGCGTCTCAGTATATATAAATCTAGCTCTTTCAAAGTCAAACGAGTGCTGGATATTAATCTACACAGATTCCTCTCCTGAAAACTGTTTATTTGGGTGAGTAACGTGCTTCAGTTTATTTACAGTAAGCTTAGATTTCCAGATGTCCACTAAGGCTTGCTGCACCAGCGTTAGCATAGCTATCCGCTAGCACGCTAGCTAGTCACCTAAACTAGTAAAGTTAACCCAAACTTAAATGACAGCGTTACACTGAGTAATCCTGCGTGTTCTGGTAAGACAGTGAGATATTAGCTAGCGATTCGTCCCCCGTAGCTTGTTTTAACACGGTAAACAAGCAGATTACAGGCTGATAAAACTCACCTCTGAGAGAGTTAGCGCTTAGCATCTAGCTAATGCTAGCCAGGCAAAGCAGCACAGACTTACAGGCCGATAACTCACCTCTGAACGGTGAACGCTTAGCGATTAGCATCTAACTCTAATAATACTGCTCCAGCAGTATTAAAAGTGCTAAATTTAGAAAATACTGATCTCTGAACAGTGAAAAAGCTAGCTAGCTAAGTGGTTAGCATCTAGCTAATGCTATTGCTGCTCCAGCCTCGGAGCGGCACGGCTCTGCACGGAGTGTGTGTTTACTGCTCCTTACACCTGACGGGTAAAATTTAGATAATACTGATCTCTGAACAGTGAATAAGCTAGCTAATGCTATTGCTGCTCCAGCCTCGGAGTGTGTGTTTACTGCTCCTTACACCTGACGAGTAAAATTTAGATAATACTGATCTCTGAACAGTGAATAAGCTAGCTAATGCTATTTGCTGCTCAGCCTCGGAGCTGCACGGCTCTGGACTCTGTATAGCACTGAAACTCTGTATAACGCTGCACGGAGTGTGTGTTTACTGCTCCTTACAACCTGACGAGTAAAATTTAGATAATACTGATCTCAGTGAATAAGCTAGCTAGCTTAGCGGTTAGCATCTAGCTAATGCTATTTGCTGCTCCAGCCTCGGAGCTGCACGGCTCTGGACTCTGTATAGCACTGAAACTCTGTATAACGCTGCACGGAGTGTGTGTTTACTGCTCCTTACAACCTGACGAGTAAAATTTAGATAATACTGATCTCAGTGAATAAGCTAGCTAGCTTAGCGGTTAGCATCTAGCTAATGCTATTGCTGCTCAGCCTCGGAGCTGCACGGCTCTGGACTCTGTATAGCACTGAAACTCTGTATAACGCTGCACGGAGTGTGTGTTTACTGCTCCTTACAACCTGACGAGTAAAATCCATACAAAAGGCGCACCGTATTATAAGACGCACTGTCAATTTTTGTGAAAATTAAAAGTTTTTAAGTGCGCCTTATAGTCCGAAAAATACGGTACATAAAAATAAATATGTTAATAATTGTTTTTTATGGGTTTCTTTATTAAGATTGTTTTATTGTTCTTTTGATTAATTAATTTATTTACATAACTATTTATTTCTGTTTTTCCTTGTCCCTATATGATAATGAGGGGGCGTGTTCTTTTATATACAGGTTAGTAATCGAGCCCAGAGTGAGAGAGGAGCAAGACCTGTACAATCAATCCAGGGTATCTGACATTGATCAACCAATAGGAATGCTAAAACACTGTGACATCATTGCTGGACAGCCCCTTCATTACCATATAAGGACAAGGAAAAACAGAAATAAATAAATTGGGAAATAAATAAATGCAGCAAATGGAATTTTATTAGCGATATAAAATATGATTTATGATGAAATATTAAGTGGGGGGGATTTGTAAGGTTTGCAGGTCTGGAAGCTTCACCAGAGGGAGGGGGGTGTGGGAGGCCACTGCTGTTAAAAATCCTAATATTAGAGGAAACATTACTGTATGTTTTAAAAGAAACGAGTTGTTATTTGATGTAAATTATTAGATATTACACAGTAGGGATGTATAAATATTTGATCTGAGCTTTAGGAATGAAGCTTTGTAGGTTTACAGTCTCTGATCTCAGAGCTGATGTTGGGATGCTGCTCAGGATTGAAGAGATGTTGTAAAAGCTGGTTTAGGGATAAATGAGGATAGACGCTTCAGAGCTGGTGTTTCTGCAGGACAGCTGGAGGCTGCTGTGGTTTATTCGGGTGGTTCCAGTGTTTTTCCGAGCAGAAACGACATCTTTCCACTGGTGTCCTTTAATCCTGAGCTCAGGAAATGAGAGTCTGCAGCAGAACTTCCTCCAGCTTTCAGACAGAGAACAGTATTATAAAAACCTGTCAGTGATTCAAACCTTCAAACAACCATCAAGCAGAACATTATAACCACCTCCATGTTTCTACACCTATTCCTGATTGTTTCAGCATCCTGTGGGCCCTGATGAAGGACTAACTTTATTTACAACCTTACCAGGGCTTTCCCACAGCTGTCCTAAAGTTTTTTAAATATATTTTTTAAACATTACAGATGCATTTATATATACAGCCCTGGAAAAAATGTAGAGATCACTTCAGATTCTGAATCAGTTTCTCTGATTTTGCTATTTATAGGTTTATGTTTGAGCATTTATTTACAGAAAATGAGAAATGACTGAAATAACAAAAAAGATGCAGAGCTTTCAGACCTCAAATAATGCAAAGAAAACAAGTTCATATTCATAAAGTTTTAAGAGTTCAGAAATAATCAATATTTGGTGGAATAATCCTGGTTGGTTTTTAATCACAGTTTTTTTTATGCATCTTGGCATCATGTTCTCCTCCTCCACCAGTCTTACACACTGCTTTTGGATAACTTTATGCTGCTTTACTCCTGGTGTAAAAATTCAAGCAGTTCAGTTTGGTGGTTTGATGGTTTGTGATCATCCATCTTCCTCTTGATTATATTCCAGAGGTTTTCAATTTGATAAAATCAAAGAAACTCATCATTTTTAAGTGAAATCTTATTTTTTTGTTTATAGAGCTGTATGTATGTATTTTCTTGTTTTTTGTTTAGAGTATTATTTACATCACTAGTGATAGAGGGGAGGAGTCCTAATGAGTGGGTTGGGTAATTGGCCATGCAAACTGAGGAGAAAAATAATAGTAAATTTAATGAGAATTTCCTCATAAACTACTTATAACTGTTTTTAACACACAATTGAAAAAGCTTTATTCCAGTCTCATGTGCTATTTTGATCATTATCTAACTTTTAGAAAGCTGTTATTCATCTTCAGACTGTCGTATGTTTTAAAAAAGGTCATTTTCACACCGAACCCCCACTGAACAACTGTTTAAATCTTCTGTATGATTTTACTACATATAAAATCTGAAAAACAATAGAAATGCCTTTGAAGAAGCGTAATCCAGCTGAGAACAGGTTAACCACAATTACACTGTAGCTGTGGATGAGGGACTGAGGAGAATAGTTCTGGGTTTAGGGCGGGAGGGGTTGAGGAGGATGATGATGGGCGTCTCTCGGGTCTGTCCTCTGCCACGTGTCGTCTGAAGAGCCTCCAGATCCAGATCCTGCTGCTGCTGAAGAGCTGGAGCTCAGCCACTGTTCCCTCCGTCCAGCTCGAGACGAGACCAATCCAAAACAAACACCGTCACTAAAGAGCTGCTGAGGACATCTGAGGAGATCTGAGAGGACGAGACGATCAATGAGAGCAGAGGGACGGAGGACAGAGCTCTGATAGTGCTCAGCAGTTAAAATCAGAAAGAATCTGCTAGTTTTAATGTAATAAATCCTTATACGTGTGAATAAAACGATGACAAAAACAGTAGATTAAAGTATACTAAGCATTATTATACTATAGTGCACTAAAGTACTAAAGTGTTCTTGTAGCCACATTTTTATTAATCAGTATATTTAAAGAGTGATACAACTTTTTTTGTACTTATTATACTTTAATTGTTTAAAATAGTACAAAAGTCTTATTTAAATAGTGGTAAGTGTAATAAACTGTACTAAAATGGGACTATTTTAAATATAATAAAGTAACATTTAAACAAACTTACGGAGCCCCTAAGGTAACATCATGTAAAAAAAAAAAAATTAATGAGTGGCCACGCCTTAGGATCTCGTTCCCAAGCCTTAATAAGGCGTGGCCACTCATACATTTTTTTTAACCTGATGTCACCTTAGGGGCTCCGTAAGTTTGTTTAAATGTTACTTTAGTATATTTAAAATAATTCCATTTTAGTACAGTTAAGTACAGTTACCACTATTTAAGTAATATATGAGATACTAAGGCGTGGGAACGAGATATTAATGCATGGGAACGAGATACAAATGTGTAGGAATGAGATCATTAACGAGATATATATGTTTTTACATGATGTCACCTTAGGGGCTTTGTACCTACTACTTCCTGTATGTAACCTTATATTTTAAATATGCTTACAGTAAATTTGAATATATTTAATGAGTATTTTGTAAGTAGCACATGCCTAGTGTATTAAAAAATATATTTTAATATACTGTACAATACTATACAATTTTTAGTGTGTTACTAATTTACTTTAGAATTTTGTAAATGTAATAATTTAATTTTCTCTCTAACAAGTTACATGATACATTGTAAGTGAACTACTGTAACAACTGTTTTTAACAGATTTCGCTAAAAATGTACAAAAGTATTTGGAAATTGTAAAAATAAATTATTTTAGAAGTATATTGGATTACATTAAACCAGAGACTGTAAAAAAAAAAGATGGACGCCGTGTCGCCGTTCCCATTCATTCAATGAAAATGAAGCTAAAATCTTCCTCCATGTTGGCGATCCTGACACCGGATTCTGCGCAGTAGAGCCCAGAGGAGGGAGAAAGACTGTGGAGAGACCGCCCACTCATTTAAATAACCGAGATATTAATGCAAACCGAAAACCGAATTCTGTGGGGATATAAATATTTAACAATATAAGCAGAGGTTACACTAGCTGCTGCATTTAAATAATGGAGGTAGAATTACAGTATATTAGAAAAAAACGTGATTGAAAGTTGTTCTGTTTTGCCATTGAAACCTATGGGGATGGGTGGAGTTACACAGCTTTCTGAAACCGAACAGCAGGGGGCGCCCGACCTGTGGTGACTTCACTTCTGAGAGACGATGCTCTGTCCAGCTATAAACAGTCTATGCATTAAACCGAAAGAGCACTCCATAGTTAAAAAAAAACTGCAATATTGTACTTTTTAAAAAGTATGATCAAAGTTTACTTTTAAACATTTGATGAAAACATAATATTAGTGTACTTTTAATGTATTTTAAGTAAGTACATACATCTGTAAAGTATATGTACAGCATCCTTAGAATGTTTTGTTTGTTTAAGTACGATTAAGTATATATTTTTTCACATACTAGGCTACATACATCTGCTATATTCTTGCTGGAGTGGTGGGGGGGGGCTTGGGGGGGGGGGGTTGACGTGTGCAGGTGTGATGGATCACAGTATAAACCAATAGGGAGAGGGAATGGTATATGTTTATACTTCTCTACATCCAATCACAATCAGATTCACTCTATCTGGATGGAGAGATTTATCTGGATAGGGGTTTTATAGAACGATGAGAAGCCGGAATGAAAACCAGCTGAAATGAAACAGGAGTAACGAGACTGTTTTTATTAAAATATAAGGAGGAGAAAGTTCAGATAACTGTGTTAAAATGTAAAAATGTGTGTGTGTGTGTGTGTGGTATGTGTGTGTGTGTGTGTGTGTGTGTGTATGAATGTGGTGTGTGTGTGTGTGGTGGGTGTGGGTGTGTATGAGTGTGTGTATGAGTGTGTGTATGAGTGTGTGTATGAGTGTGTGTGTGTGTGTGTGTGTGTATGAATGTGGTGTGTGTGTGTGGTGGGTGTGGGTGTGTGTGTGTGGGTGTGTATGAGTGTGTGTATGAGTGTGTGTGTGTGTGTGTGTGTGTGTGTATGAATGTGGTGTGTGTGTGTGGTGGGTGTGGGTGTGTGTGTGTGGGTGTGTATGAGTGTGTGTGTGTGTGTGTGTTATGTGTGTATGAATGTGTTATGTGTGTATGAATGTGGTGTGTGTGTGTGGTGGGTGTGGGTGTGTGTGTGTGTGTGTGTATGAGTGTGTGTGTGTGTGTGTGTGTGTGTGTGTGTGTGTGTGTGTGTGTGTGTGTGTGTGTGGTGGGTGTGGGTGTGTATGAGTGGGTGGGTGTGTGTGTGTGTGTGTGTGTGTGTGTGTGTGTGTGTGTGTGTGTGTGTGTGTGTGTGTGTGTGGTGGGTGTGGGTGTGTGTGTGTGGGTGTGTATGAGTGGGTGGGTGTGTATGAGTGTGTGTGTGTGTGTGTGTGTGTGTGTGTGTGTTATGTGTGTATGAGCACCACACCTCCTGGTGCTGTGAGGCAGCAGCAGGTTTAGTGCAGCAGTGTAGATCAGCTCCAGAACTCTGCAGGATGTTCAGGATGGAGTTCAGGACGGTGTGTCTCCTGATCGGAATGATCCTGATCCAGGTCTCGGAGCAGCAGAGCGCTCCTAAAAAGAAACCCATCATTAAAAAAGGTAGGAAAACTTCACTTATAAAACTTTAGGTCATATAAAAGTTTTTAAACATTAATTCAGTAATTTAAGTAATGCTTTTTTTTTGTTAAAATGATACACATAGTTCTCATAAACCTCAGTATTGTAAATATTCAGAATATAAAAATTAAACACACAGTACCAGTCAAATATTAAGACAAACCCTAAATCCAGTGTTTTTTATCATTTAAAAATGTTCTGCTATTGTCGATTATTACTAAACTCATCCAAAATATGAAGAAAACATATGGAATTATTTAGATTCTACAAAGTAGCTCCTCTTGTTTAGATGATCAGTTTTGAACATCTCTGCTGGATTTTCTCAGTCAGCTTTATGAGGTAGAGTCTCCTGGAATTCAGGCTTTCAGTTAACAGCTGTGCTGAACTCATCAAGAGTTAATTACTTGAATTTCTTGTCTCTTAATAAAGTGTTTGAGAGCATCAGTTAAAGTAAAGTAGTGAAGAGGTAGAGTTACAGGTATACAGTGAATAGTGAATATTTGAGTAATGTTCTAATCCAGATTATGAGAAGAAATACTCAACTAAGTAAAGATAAAAAATACTTTAAGAAGAAATGAAGGTCAGTCATTTCGAAAAGAAGAAAAGACAATCAAAAACATTACATTGGTGAATCTGGCACTCATCAGGCTCATGATTCCTTATGTGTTTCTTCATAGTCTGGATCCCTTCACTATTTACAGTATGGAAATGTAGGAAACAATAAAAACAGTGAATGGTGTTTCCAAACTTTGTTGTCAATACTGAAACTATTCATGCAGTTTTCTTGTCAGTTTTAAAATTTAGTTTTAAATTAATTATTATTTTGCCTGTTATTTTACTGTGAAATGTAATTAGCTTGGTACAGTAATACACCAGGTTCTTACAAACCTTAGAACGGGATCCTCTGGTGTGTGACTGTTTACTGATGTCCTAAATCAAGATGATTACATGTATAATTATTATTTACAGCAGATTAACATTTTAAATTGATTTTTAAATAAAAATAAAATTTATATTTTCAATATTTTTCAACAAAAAATCTACAGTCCTAGAGAGCTAACATTTTAATTCACAGCCGGGTTTTTACCACAGTAATGTAAAGGTAAATTAGTTAACCCTTCACAATAAATACCAACAAACTTCAAATCATATTTAATCATATTACTGTAGTAAAATATGCTAAATCAAGTACAATTATGTACAGCAAGAATCAGTGTTATGGAAAATAAAAGGGAAAAGGGAATTTTCTACTTTTAAACAAACTTCAGAAACAAAATATCAGTAAACATCAACACAAAAACAAATGAATAAATAATATCATTACTAAATAAATGAACACTCTCTGTGAATATTTCCCCCTCTCTGTTATTTTTTCCTTTTTAAAATTAGTTAGCAAGCTAGTCAGTCAGTTACCTAGTTAGCGGTAGTTAGTAGTTAGTAATAGTTAGGTAGTTAGTACGCTATTTAGTTGACCAGTTAGCAAGCTAGTTATTTAGTTAGCCAAGAAGTTAGTTTGCTAGCCAGTTTGTACATTAGTTAGTAAGGTAGTTAGTTAGCTAGAGCTAGGTTACATTTTAATTCACAGCAAAATAAATTAATTAACACTTAAAAATAATTACCAACCAACAGTAAACTAATCATTTTACTGCAGTACAAATGTAAACCTCAGAATAAAATAAGCCCAAACTAACATCAATTACTACACAATGTTAGCAGCTAGCTCCCCATGCTAATGCTGAAGAAGCAGTTAGTTAGCCAGTTATTTAGCAGGCTAGCAAGTAGCTACCTAGTTAGTTAGTTAGTTGATTAGTTAGCTAGTTAGTTAGCAAGCTAGCTATCTAGTTAGTTACCTAGTAAGTTAGTTAGTTAGTTTGTTAGTTACTTAGTTAGTTATCAAGCTAGTCAACTGCCTAGTTAGTTACCTAGTAACATAGTTAATGAGTTAGCCAGTTATCTAACTAGTTATTTAGTCAACTAATTAGTTAGTTAGCCAGTTAGTTAGTGAGTTAGATAGCTAGTTAGTTAGTTACCTATTAAGCTAGTTAGTTAGCTAGCTAGTGCTAGTTAACAGCAGGTTTTTACCACAGTAATGTAAAGATAAATTAATTAACACTTCAAATAAGTACCAACCAAGAGTAAACCTATTCTTTTTACTGCAGTACAAACATAAACCTCAGAATAAAATAAGCCCAAACTAACATCACTTACTATATAATGTTAGCAGCTAGCTCCCCATGCTAATGCTGAAGAAGCAGTTAGCTAGCGCTAGTTAGTTAGTTAGCAAGCTAGCTAGCTAAATACCTAGTTAGTTACTGTTGTAGAAATGAAAATGAAAGGTGGGTCCGCACCCACCTCTCGCCTGGGGTACAACTCCCCTACGTATTCGTTGAATAGAGAGTCAAGACAGGTGGAGTGAAGTTGAAAGCAAGCCAAGTATTTATTACAAAGGACTGGATCCAGGAGAACATACAAAGTACGGTTAGCAACCGTCCAGCATACGCTCTGACCCCCCTAATGATCTGACTCCATGTATATACCCAAAATGACGTGATATCTGCCGATGAGGCGTTGCTAAAATCATCTCCTGTCAGCATGCATGGTGTTACGTGTTAGTGCTCAAGATTCGCTGGGGTTTAGCAAGCTAGTTATTTAGTTAGCCAGTTAATTGGTTTGTTAGATATCTAGTTAGTTAGTTACCTAGTAAGCTAGTTAGTTAGCTAGCTAGTGCTAGTTAACATTTTAATTCATAGCAGTTTTTTTTTTTACCACAGTAATGTAAAGATAAATTAATTAACACTTCAAAATAATAACCAACAAACAGTAAACTAATCCTTTTACTGCAGTAAAACTGTAAACCTCAGGAAAAAACAAGTTAACTACTTACATACTAACATCAGTTAATAATGTTAGCGGCTAGCTCTTAATGCTAATGCTGAAGAAGCAGGTAGCTAGTGCTAGTTAGTTAGCCATGTAGCTAGTTAGCTAACTTTTTAATTCACAGCAGGTTTATCCTCAGTACTGAGAGCACTATTAAACTGTACTTCAAATTAGTGTGTACGTCTTTTTTTATATTTTATTCTTCTAGCTGTAGTGTTGGTCTTGTAGAAAGGGATATTTAATAATATAATATACTATACTATAATAAAGCACCTAAAGGCACTGTGAGAGAAAATTCAGAGCTCCAATCATTCAAAACGTTGATTCAATGTCATAATTTAACATTAACTGAGGTCTATTAGCCAATGTAAAAACATGTTATAATGTTGTTTGTCTGTATTCAAATTAAAAGATGTAATGCAACCAAAAACAAGTTTATTCAAACGTTTATTCATTTTATTTTTTAAACTTTATAATTCATATAGCAAACTCTAATTTGAAGCTAATTTCTATCAGAAATGAGTTGATGCATTCATAGTATTGTTATTAGCTAAATACAATAAAAAAGGAAACCTGACAATTGGTTAAATTCATGAAATCTGAAAAATATGACTTTATCCAGTCCGCCCTATATTAGTATTAAAAAACACTTTATTTTTAATACCTAAAATACTGCATATTTCAAATATTGGTGCATGTTAATGCTGTGTGTGGCTATTGTGCAGTATAAATAAGATAAATAAGGTAATTGCAGGATAACTGATCTCAGACTGTTACACCGTCAAACCTGCATCATCTACAGATGCAAAACATTATACCACAATTAGTTCCGACCCTGCAGTGTAATTGGCTAAGTGGCGTTCTATGAGTGTCATTATCAGCCGGTAATGCACTGTAACCGAAGCTCTCCATGTATTACTTCGCCCACATACAGGTAACCTAGCAACCATGGAGCGCTTACAAACCAAACAGCGCAGCTACAAACAGAGCAGCAATGGAACTATTTTAACTGGTGGAGTTTTTATAACCAAACAGATCCTATTTTCTCCTCCTCTTTAACTCTTTAAAATCTTTTAATAAACAGTGATAATGGATCTGTGGTACAATCACAATGATACACTCGAGGTTCGTGCTACAATGTGTAATATTGGCCTCGTGCCCAGCAGTGCCAATATTACACATTATAGCACAAACCTCGAGTTTATTATTGCTTCATTAAATGTTCCTGCCGGTTTCTTCTAGAACCATCTAAACCTCTCTCTTTCTCTCTGTCTCTCTCTCTGTCTCTCTCTCTCTGTCTGTCTCTCAGTGTTGGAGGGGGTGAGCAGCAGTGTGGTAGAGGAGCTGCAGAAGCAGATTAATGATATCGTGGCGGAGATGAATCTGCTGAAGGAGAAGCAGGCCCTGCAGACAGGTCAGAACCTCGACCAATAAAAAACAATATAAATAAAATAACTAAATTATTATTATTAAGTGTTCAATCCACATCTATACTATAGCAACAAATACCTACACCACAGCAACCACATACCATAGCATACAACCCCTGTAGCATAGCAGTATCTTAATCTCTATCTGGACAGTATTATTTTCTCAGGGCGTTCTGGGGTAATTTTATCTTTTATGGGTTTTTTTTATCCTCTGTGATTTTATTCCCGTCCAGAACGATCATGTAGGTGTTTTATTTCTCAGACGTCCTCTGAGAAAATTACAGGCTGAATTATCTACTGTTTTTCTCTGAACTCCGTGCTCCTCCGGTAATTTTAGTCCCGTCCGGACGCACATCTCTGAGTTTCTTCTCCTCGCGTTTAATAAAATAGATATTTGTCCACTGCTGCACACCGTAATTACACTTTGGGCGCACCATGGTTTCTATGGAGATCCATGTAAAAAAAACACAACAGCGAGTGGAAATGGAGAAGCTACTGAACGTGATGTCATGTGACCGAGAAAGCCTAAAAACTCACTGGTCCTCCTGTTTGTTCAGTTGCAGTCCTGGTGCAGGAGTTTTATCCCATCCGGATAGAGCTTTAGTCACAGCTATAGCAGAATAACATCTTAACGAGGAATGTAATCCACTAATCGTACTGAAACGTTTTAAATAATGTTTTATGTTTAAATGTTCCTCAGTGTGTCTGCGGGGGAAGAAGATCCAGGGGAAGTGTCTCCTGGCCGACCCGCAGCAGAAGAGCTACCACACGGCCAGCGAGGACTGCATCGCTAAGGGCGGGACCCTGAGTGCGCCCCTCAGTGGCCTGGAGAACGAGCAGCTGACCCAGTACGTTCGGGAGAGTCTGGGTCCGGACACACGGGTCTGGCTCGGCCTGAACGACATGCGGTCGGAGGGGGCGTGGGTGGACCTGGCCGGCACCGCAGTGACCTACAGGAACTGGGAGGCCTCGTCCCGTCCCCCGCAGCCGGACGGGGGGACAGCGGAGAACTGCGCCGCCCTGTCGGCCTCGGCCGGGGGGAAGTGGTCGGATGAGAGCTGCCGGCTGGAGAGAGCGTCCGTCTGCGAGTTTAAGATCGTCTGAGAGTCGGAGATTCACCTCCCCCCGATCCTCCTGCCGTCCTTTACTGTCCTACTGTCCTATCTAGGGCTTCAACTAATGATTATTTTGGTAGTCGACTAATCTGATAATTATTTTTCCGATTAGTCGATTAGTCAACTATTATTTCTGCCATGTCCTCCACCTCTAAAAACAACAGAAAAACAGCTGAACATGAAACATGAAGGCATTTAAATGTCCACATGTAGTTTAAATGTTTAAAGTGCTGATAATTAGTGAATAAATATGTAATATGTTGTGTTAAATTTGTAGTCGTCAAATTTAAATAATCGACATTGTCGATTATATCGACTTATCGTTGCAGCCCTAGTCCTATCACTGCTCAGCACAGGCCTTCCAGCAGCCTGCCGCCTCGGCCAATCACAGACCCTCACTCTGTGGAGCTTTTGGCCAGAACTGAGAGTTTATATTTATACATTTTTGCTCTGTAATATGTTTAAGTGTTTAATTATACAATGTTTTTTTTTCCAAGATTGTGACCCATAAATACTGTATACTCCATATATTTAAAAAATAGATAATGGAAACCAAATTTAACAAATGAAAAAAAAAAATTAGATTTGCTCTTTAATAAATTGAGGAAAATTATTCAGTATTACATATCTGTAAATACATTAGAGCTTGGTGTTTAATTTTCCCCATATAGAAAAACTCCTCAGAGATCTGTTCTGGATTCTGTCTAAAGTTAGTGTTAAATTAGTTTAGATTATGAATATTTATCAGATATTCTCTGTTATACAGTAGTTCAGATGTTCCTCCACCTGCTGGATTAAACGCTACAGGCTTTTCCTCTTCAGCTCTTCAGCTATTGATCAATAAAGATGATTTACGAGCGCTGGAGTTACACTGCCTCTTCATTTCACAATCAATCAATCAATCAATCAATCAATGTTCGACAAAAACACTGACATATCAAAAGTCATGATACATCAGTATGTAAACTGATGTATAAGAGGTGAGGTGATAACTTGTGAGTGAGGTTTCTTAAGATGTAAGGGAACCATGTTGTTCAGACTGTAAGGAGCACCGGATTATAAGGTGCATTTTAAGTGACACTAGTGAGGATACCTACATTAAAGCGAGCAAGGGGTCTCCATGTTTCTGAAATGCTTAAAAAAAAAGCATTTTCGAGTGCTGGATGTTAATCTACACAGATTTCTCTCCTAAACACTGTTTATTTGGGTGAGTTAAGTGCTTCTGTTTATTTACAGTAAGATTAGATTTCCTTAGAATATTTTGTATAAGGGTGAGTTTTCAGTGAAGTTTCTCCAGCACTAAGGCTTGGTGCAGCAGCATTAGCATTGGCATTAGCTGCTAACCGCAGCGCTAACGGGGCGTAAATGCCACTCGATAGCGCTATACTGAGGAACCCTGAGTGCTCTGGTAATCCAGGGTGATATTAGCTAGCGCTTCATCTCACGTAGCTTGTTTTAATAAGGCAAACACGCAGACTGCAATCCAAAATATACTCACCTCTGAACTGCAAAGGAACTAGCGATGTGGTTAGCAGCTAATGCTAATGCTGCTGCACCAAGCCTTAGTGCTGGAGAAACTTAACTGAAAACTCACCCTTATAACTCTGTTCTTTAGCAGAGTGGCTTTACTGCTCCTTTAAACACAACACCAAAATAACCTTCAGACATCAATCTTTACTTCTAACTAAATCATGAACGATCAATACAGCGTTGCAAAGCAATACATCATGATAGTTTGAGATCATCTCAATATTTTCTTACACCCCTAAAAGCAAAAGACATAAAAGACTGTGAGGGTAACGTCTATAAAAACAGCAGAAATACTCACAGAGGCTTAAATATCTAAACATTTATTACGTAAAAAGGAAGGGAAAATATACATGAGGAATTTCAAACGATAAATAAAATAAAAAGTCAAAAATATAGTAAATCAAATATTTATACCTCTGAGAAACACAATATTCAGAAGTTCATTATACTGGTTTAATAAAGCCGAGCAGCTCGACTCTATAGAGCTTTTCTCCTGAGTGGAGCTGATTGGTTTAGCTGGTCTAATACTAAACTATTCAGTTTACCAGTTTAACCAGTTTAACCACCTGCTCAACCATCCTATAACCAGCTAGTTTAACAGTATACAATATATTCACCTGAATGACCAGTTTAAACCACCTCGACCATCGATCTGAACCCAGTTATCAGCAAAAGCTCCAGCTGGAATTTTCTGTCATAATTATTATTATTATTTACAAATATAAAAAACATTTACCAACATGATGATCAGATCACTGTGAGACTTTTGGAAAGCAAAGTTAACACCTAACAAAGTTCTCCAAATGTTCTCCTTACGTTGTGTGAAATTTATATACAAACACATTAAGAGTCTATAAAACGTTCAAGTCAGGAGATAAACGCTTTGTTCACACAGCAGATAAAAATGACCAAAATCTGATGTTTATTTTAGACTGTTTATAACGTAATCTGTTTAATATAATCTGCATCAGACATTAGTTTAATCAAATTCACGATCCTAAACTGACGAAACTCATTCTCTGAAGAGCAGCAGAGCTTCACATGAAGTTTCAGTTTCATCTTCTTCAGCATCACAGGAGCTATCACTCAGTTCCAGCTCAACACTGTACCTTAAAAACAGCAGGTTATTCAGCCACGCCCACTTCAGACTTTGTCATCAGCTGCCAGAGCCCTGAGAGAGCACAGTTGGTCTTACTCTCTCTGGGTGGGTACAGTACAGTAGATGGCGCTCTCTCTTTCCCCTCATCACTCCTAGGGTGATGTGGATCAGCACAAGGCTGCGTCTGTGAGCTGATGTATCAAAACCGAGTCGCTGCGCTTTCCTCCGAGCGTTAGCACTGTGATGCTACTCGTCTTTTTATTCTTCTTTAAAAAAAAAATTTGCATGAATTCTGTTAAAGCTGTTTAAAGACTGTTCAGAGTGATGTTGTGATGTATATAAATCAGATTTTAACACCACGTATTAGAATGGGTCAGTGTAACAACGTGTAATAAATATTTGGGTGTAGAATTTTTATTTTATTTTCGTTTAGTATAGTGAAGAATAAATGGGTTTTTGAAATTCATCTTTCAATTTCTAGTTTTTCATTTTTGCGCATCACAGTCAGAATTTTTTGCCTATTGTAACAAAAGTAGGTTGGATTATACCGAGGCAGAAATTTAAAAACTAGAAATGAGAAAATAGATTAAAAACTCACATTTTTACATAAAATTTTCTACTTTGAAATGTTCACTCAAGTTACACTGACCAAAGTGTCCCAAATCAGAACTGAAAACATCATATTCACTGTTTTTTATCGTTCACCTGTATCACACCTGAACAAATAAATCAGATTTGGGTTCTATTTTACCAGCTCTGTGTGAACGCAGCCTAAAATCTGGACCCATCAAACAGAAATAAAACCAAACAGAACCTGTAGAGATGAGGATCTGCTTTAGTTTAAAAACGTCTTAAAAGTCAGATCTATAAAATTTACATTTTTCTAAAGGTGCAATCCAACCCATCCCAGATCAGAACTCCACCGTTTATATGTGTGTGTATTCTATCCGGTCCTACATGGCCATGTCGTAGTGAGTCTCGGGATCAGGCTCGTCGTCAGATCCAGTCCAGGACCCGGTGTCGGGTTCTGGTAGGCGTATGGGTTCTGCGGCGGACAGGCGGATAGTGTTTGGGTCGGCCGGGTTTTTAAAGGTGTAGAGCTCGTTATCCACCATCCGCCGGTCCTCGTAGCCCATGCTGTCCAGCGGGCCCAGCGGGGTGCGGGGTCTGGACGGGATGAAGGTATCGGACGGCGCCAGGAACGGACGGTAGGAGTCCTTCTCGTGCCCCGGCCCCCCGTCTGGCTCGGACCCGGGCTCGGCTACCGCAGAGTCCGCTGGACCGGTGAAGGTGTGGTAGGTGCCCACCTGGTGTCCGTTATAATGTCCGGGTCCCCGGTCCGTCTGTCCGTCGGCCGCTAGCAGGTGACCGTAGATCATGGTGTCGTCGATGGAGTCGTAAACGTGGGACTCGTTATCCACTCGGGATTTGGGGAAGGAGGTGGAGAAGGTGGCGTCGCCAGGTAAAGAGACCGCACCTTTAGGAATGTAGATAGACGACCTGTTCACCTGTCGCTTCTTCTTCCTATTGAAGCAAAAAAAGACATTATATTAACAACTTTTATATATCCTAATATACAACTTATATACTTAATATTATATATATATATATATATATATATATATATATATATATATATAATCAAGAGGAAGATGGATGATCACAAACCATCAAACCACCAAACTGAACTGCTTGAATTTTTGCACCAGGAGTAAAGCAGCATAAAGTTATCCAAAAGCAGTGTGTAAGACTGGTGGAGGAGAACATGATGCCAAGATGCATGAAAACTAAAACTGTGATTAAAAACCACCAGGGTTATTCCACCAAATATTGATTATTTCTGAACTCTTAAAACTTTATGAATATGAACTTGTTTTCTTTGCATTATTTGAAGTCTGAAAGTTCTGCATCTTTTTTGTTATTTCAGTCATTTCTCATTTTCTGTAAATAAATGCTCTAAATGAGAATATTTTTATTTGGAATTTGGGAGAAATGTTGTCTGTAGTTTATAGAATAAAATAAAAAAAATGTTCATTTTACTCAAACATAAACCTATAAATAGCAAAATCAGAGAAACTGATTCAGAAACTCTAGTAATACAACAATATTTAAGGGTCTTTTTTAAAAGTAGCACTTGTTTCTCATTTTCTCTTTGTTATGAGAACCAGAGCACGCTTCCTCCAATACATTTGAAGCCAAACTCCGCCTCTTTCAACAACTGCAGCCAGTTACTGCAGCTGCATCACTTAGCATTATCACAGAGCTCTCAGAGGAAAGTGCCGAATCCCCAGAGCACCGATTAACCCATTACTCACCTCACCACCACACACACTACTGCAAGAATAATCATCATCACTGCCAGCAGAGCGCCAACTACAGCCAGAATGATGCTCAGCAGCTTCCCTACAGCAGAACAAACCAATAAACACAGACATAAACAGCACCAGTCAAAAGATTGGACACATCTTCTCATTAAATATTTTTGTTATTTGTTTTCCTACAGAGTAAAACTACAGTGAATAGCTTAGTGATCTATCAGATTATGAAGGAACACATAATGAATCATGTAGTAACTTAAAAACAGTGTTAAACAAACTAAAATACTCTGTGAAGTATTTAGATACTCTTATCTGAGGAGCTGTTTGTTAACTTGTGGTTTCTGAGGCTGGAAACTGATAAATTTATCCTGTACAACAGAGGAAACTCTCGCTCTTCCTTTCCTGGCGTGGTCCTGATGACTGCCAGTTTCATCATTATAATGTTTTTGATCGTCTTTGCAGTGACGATCAGGATATTAAAATCTTTCTCATCAGACTGACCTTTTTAAAGTATTTTTTATCTTTATTTAGTTGAGTAGTTGTTGCTTCTCATAATCTGGATTCGAACATTACTGAAATATTCACTATGCACTGTATACCTGTAACTCTACCTCTTCACTACTTTACTTTAAGTGATGCTCTCAAACACATTAAGAGACAAGAAATTCAAGTAATTAAATATACAGTAGAGAACATGTGTTCTATTTAAAGAGACGGTAAGTAAGGGTTCTTACGGGACTTCTTCTGCAGGGAGATCTTGGTGAGGAAAGCGAAGTTTCCCTGCTCTGGTTCACAGTTGGACATGTTGAGGTAGAAGCTGCTCTGAGCGTCGTATTTCTCCATCTTCTCGTCCTCTCTGAAGCTCCACTTGCGGGTGGAGTCCAGCTCCTGGATGGTGACGGTGGCGTGGCTCTGCCGGCAGCTGGGCTGGGAGATGTTGATGAAGAGCAGCTCGGCGCTGTGTTCCTCAGGAACGCTGATGAGCCACGACACGGTGGAGTCCGGCTTCATCCCCGCCGGCCAGTTGGGCGTGGCGAGAACGATGGGGGAGGAAACGAGTGGAGATGTAGTGTAGATCACTTCATCTGGAGGAAAGAGAGAGAGAGAGATATTATGTCTCAGATATGGCAGATATATAAACGATTACAGGTGTGGTCTGATTATACGCTATTCACTATAGTCTTTCACCACAAGAGGGCGTAAAAGTGCTTCGCCTTCAGCCCTTTAAAAGCCTCTCAGATGCTACTCCTGGTAGTGTACCTCCTGGTGAGAGACTGTGAGAGCCTCTAAGCTGCACACAAAGACTTGAATAAAAATTTGCCCACTATATTTGAACATTTTTATTATGTATTGACCACAATTTAAAGTCTTATTAAAGCAGAAATCAAGATAATATAAACTATGTTATAAAGTATAAGCCATTAAACAAAATTAATTTTAATTAATTAATTTCTTCTACTAAAATCCACTTTTTCTTGTTGTTTGTGAAATACAGCAGGTCTCTCTGAGTTGTTTATGATGCTGCACATGATGAAACTCTTCCTCATTCTCTGCAGCAGTTAGTAAAAGAAAATTTTCAGAAAAACAAAACGAATCGATCAGGAAAAGCACCGCGTCTACATCAACCCGTCAATTAGTATTCATGGGCCCGCCCACCTCGACTCGGGACCGCCCACAGGGAGAGCGGAATCTGGGCAGCAACAGATATGTCTGGTTAACCAAGGAGGAGCTTACAGCTTCAGTTTACAGAGCTAGTTATCGTTAGCTATCGTGTAAGTAACTATAGGTTTAAACCGGATCTCCGGTTGATTCTGCATTTTACAGAGACCTTAAATAAACACTAGGGAAGCATGATTAGACAAGGTAGCACAACTCGATAGAACACCGGTCAAATTGACACCGTTCACGTCAGATTTTATGATATAGAGCGGATTTTGTAGGTATGCGTTCTCTGCTGCAGTGCTGTAAGCCAATCAGAGGCAACATGTTTGCTTGTATGAATATTCATGCACAAGAGCTGAAATCCTCCACTCCTCCACTGGACTAAAGCAGTGTTATACCGGATCACTGGAGCACTTTTTTTTTCACTAAAAAACAGCTCACATGGCATTCATTCATACTAGAGACACAACTAGACATTTTAAAATGAATGAAAAAATCATGGAATTAGACTACTGAAAGAATTTGGACTAATGGCATGGCAAAAATTGAAAAAAAAAAAAAAAAATCATATATTTGGATGTATTCATATAAAAAGAGAAAATCAAAGGATTATCCAAGAATACCACTGAAGCCCTGTAGAATAAGCAATAAAATTCATTATTTAGGTTTCAGGTAAAAATACAGTAAGAAGTTTAATTAAATGGTAGAGCGAATGTAGGAAAAGTGGTTGTATATAGACCAGAGTTTGGAATCGTATAAAACATAAAAATCAAAGCGTTATTATAATACACCACTACATTCATAAATATCTCATTCTCATTGGTGGCTCTTTCCTACTATCCCACCGCGCTGTGCAAAACCAGCAGCAAGCTGATTGGCTGTTTCTCCTGAAAGGCGGAACTTTATCCTTGAACTGGCTCTGTGATTGGCGTTAAGAGATTTCGCATTCACACAGCGCTCAGTGGTCTGTCTCCTCAGTAATAATACAGCTGAGCTGAATGAAATGATTCGGGGCTACTGGATAATCATTCGGTACTAAAGCCACGGAAGCCCAGGCCAGGCGACGCCCCTGGTTCCTAATCTATTGTAACTCTCTGAAACCCTACCTGTGATCTCTGGGATGAAGGAGACGTTGAGCAGAGGTTCTCTCAGGTACTTGCTGAGATCTCTGGTTGTTGGATCGGTCGTGGTGGTGATGGAGATGCTGGAGCGGACCTGAACCTTCTGGATGGCGCCCTGTCCCCCGAGAGGACAGAACCGCCCGAGACCGGACCCGTCGCTCTGAGAGACCAGCAGAGAGACAGAACCAGTGCAGTCCTGACCCAGAACAGACTGGAGCAGAGTCCCCTGAGGAGAACTCAGCTCCACAGAACCCTGATGAGGAACCTGGACGTCCCACCGGACCTGCTGCAGGGGGACGGGGAGGCAGGGGTCCAGCGCCGGGACGGTGAGGAGATTCCCACTCCTCAAACACGAGGATAAACTCTTACACTCTGAAAAAACACAGAGCAAGGAGCATTATATTCTTCTTTATTTTGAATTTTATAAATTCTTCTCTTTCTTTACTTTGAGTCAATTTGTCTTTATGGTCTTTTAGAATTTTCTTATGGTTTCCTTTTTTTCAATCCCTTTTATACAGTTAGTCAGGGGTCAGCAGTATATAGAGTAGTGAGTAGAGTAATGTAGTAGTGAGTAGTACATTTACATTTACATTTACATTTATGGTATTTAGCAGACGCCCTTATCCAGAGCGACTTACAACAGTGCTTCAAAGTTACTTAAGATACCCAAAGCTAGTTTGTAGACTAGGATCAAGAGATACACAGAACTTAATCATGTTTAGAACCCTAGGAACCTTTTTTTTTTTATTAGTTTAGGAACTCTTTGAAAAGATGTGTCTTCAGTCGACGTTTGAAGACCGTGAGTGACTCTGCTGTTCTGACATCCAGTGGAAGTTCATTCCACCACCTTGCTGCAGCACAGAGAAGAGTCTGGATGTCTGTTTTCTGTGTGTTTTGAGTGATGGAGGTTCGAGCCGAGCCGTACTGGAAGCTCTAAGAGCTCTAGTGTAGTAGTGTAGTAGTGAATAATGTAGTAATGAGTAGAGTAGTGTAGTAGTGAGTAGTAGTGTAGTAGTAGTGTAGTAGTAGTGTAGTAGTGAGTAGAGTAGTGTAGTAGTGAGTAGAGTAATGTAGTAGTGAGTAGAGTAATGTAGTAGTGAGTAGTGTAGTGTAGTAGTGAGTAGTGTAGTGTAGTAGTGAGTAGTAGTGTAGTAGTGAGTAGTGTAGTGTAGTAGTGAGTAGAGTAGTGTAGCAGTGAGTAGTGTAGTAGTGTAGTAGTGAGTAGAGTAGTGAAGTAGTGAATAGTGTAGTAGTGAGTAGAGTAGTGTAGTAGTGAGTAGAGTAGTGTAGTAGTGAGTAGTGAAGTAGTGAGTAGTGTAGCAGTGAGTAGAGTAGTGAGTAGAGTAATGTAGTAGTAAGTAGAGTAGTGTAGTAGTGAGTAGTGTAGTGTAGTAGTGAGTAATGTAGTAATGAGTAGTGTAGCAGTGAGTAGTAGTGTAGTAGTGAATAATAGTAGTGTAGTAGAGAGTAGAGTAGTGTAGTAGTGAGTAGAGTAATGTAGTAGTGAGTAGTAGTGTAGTAGTGAGTAGTGTAGTGTAGTAGTGAGTAGTAGTGTAGTAGTGAATAATGTAGTAATGAGTAGAGTAGTGAAGTAGTGAGTAGTAGTGTATTAGTGAGTAGTAGTGTAGTAGAGAGTAGAGTAGTGTAGTAGTGAGTAGTAGTGTAGTAGAGAGTAGAGTAGTGTAGTAGTGAGTAGAGTAATGTAGTAGTGAATAGTAGTGTAGTTGTAGTGTAGTAGTGTAGTAGTAGTGTAGTAGTGAATAATGTAGTAATGAGTAGAGTAGTGAAGTAGTGAGTAGTAGTGAAGTAGTGAGTGGTAGTGTAGTAGAGAGTAGAGTAGTGTAGTAGTGAGTAGTGTAGTAGTGTAGTGTAGTAGTTGTGTAGTAGTGAGTAGTTGTGTAGTAGTGAGTAGTGTAGTAGTGAGTAGAGTAGAGTAGTAGTGAGTAGTAGTGTAGTAGTGAATAATGTAGTAATGAGTAGAGTAGTGTAGTAGTGAGTAGTAGTGTTGTAGTGAGTAGTAGTGTTGTAGTGAGTAGTAGTGTAGTAGAGAGTAGAGTAGTGTAGTAGTGAGTAGTAGTAGAGTAGTAGTGAGTAGTGTAGTGTAGTAGTAGTGTAGTAGTGAGTAGAGTAGAGTAGTAGTGAGTAGTAGTGTAGTAGAGTAGTGTAGTAGTGAGTAGAGTAGTAGTGAGTAGTGTAGTGTAGTAGTGTAGTAGTGAGTAGAGTAGAGTAGTAGTGAGTAGTAGTGTAGTAGTGAGTAGTGTAGTAGTGAGTAGAGTAGTAGTGAGTAGTAGTGTAGTAGAGAGTAGAGTAGTAGTGAGTAGTGTAGTGTAGTAGTAGTGTAGTAGTGAGTAGAGTAGAGTAGTAGTGAGTAGTGTAGTAGTGAGTAGAGTAGTAGTGAGTAGTAGTGTAGTAGTGAGTAGTAGTGTAGTAGTGAGCGCCCGGCCGCTGGAGGTTACCGAGGGTCTTGGTGACGGTGAGGAGGAGATCGGTACTCGGACAGTCGAGGAAGGAGAGCTCGGCTCTGGATCCGGACGGAACCGTGATCTTCTCCTGAACCACAGAGTTCAGACTGAGCTCACAGAACGAGCCCGGAGTCCTGCTCCCAACCTCAACACTCAGACCTGCATCTGCAGAGAGATCTACAGTGCAGTGGTCTGAACACACACACACACACACACACACACATTAAATAAATTAAATATAAATCTGGTGTGAAATGGACTGGGTTGTAGTGAAACATGATAATGATACTCTTGTCGATATGACAAAACACTGAATTAAAAAATATATATTTCAAGAGTACACTACTGCAACAAAATAAAAATGTTATTATTGCATACATTGTGATATCTTTCTCTCTCTGTATGTCTCTGTTTGTCTGTCTCTCTCTATATCCTTCTCTGTCCATCTGTCTCTCTCTCTGTCTCTCTCTATTTTGCTCTGTCGGTCTCTGTCTGTTTCTCTATTTGTCTCTCTCTCTGGCTGTGTCCAGAAACCCCAAAATTGTCTCCTTTTTCCTACTGATCCTCCTCTCCTCCGTGACCCGGAAACTGATTTCATGACGCCGTCTTGAAGCCTGTCCGAATACCGTAGCCAATTAAAATTCTCCTCGAATAGGCTTCAAACTGAGGGTACATCAGAGCATCCTACTCCGGAAGACTTTTAAGGATTTTCAAATTACATCACTGCATTTACGCCCACAGAGCACGCAAAAATGGAGTGTATATATACATACATGTACATATACATACATATACACATACAGTGTATTTTATATATATATATATATAATTTTTAGTTATTATTATTATTTTTTATTATTACTTAGGGACTGATGAGGGAACTGAAATCCTCATAAGGCTGAGGTCAGACAGGGCTGCCAGCTTCACTGGCCGGAGAAATTCGGAAAATATCGGAATATTTAGCTGTGTGTGATAGTAATGTTCCATTTTCATTATATTTATTATGTGTTTTATTACATTCAATGAAATCCTATTTTACTATTAAAATAATTTAATATTTACATATGCAACCTTCATCAATAGCAAATCAGGCTGTAGTTTGAAGCTTGATATGCTTGTCAAAGTTTTGATCTTTAGAATTTGGAATTGTGTTTATTAATTTCTCTGTCTCTCTTTGTCTGTCTGTCTCTCTTTGGCTGTCTGAACTGACTTTAATCTATGAAGACTTTAGTATGAATTATGAATATGGTCTGTATACAGTAATGATATGTAGTAATAAAGTGATGAGTACGTACAGGGAACGCCGCTCCGGAACACGGATACTCTGTATTTGAGGAGGAGGCTGGAGGCGCTGTTCTTCTTCAGGTCACAGTTGGTGAGGGACAGGTTGAAGTTCCCCTGGTAGTTGCTCGGCTGGGCGTCGGTCAGGGTTTTGTCGAGGGGGGGCTTCCTGTCCTGCAGGTACGTTACTTTAACCTCTTTACTCTGACACTCCGGCTTCTGAGGATCCACAAACTCTACGCTGAAGTTGTGCAGCGGCGGAACCACGAAGCTCCAGCTCATCCCGTAATCACTGGGGATCCCGCTGGCGCTGTAGAACTCTGTACTGGACTGTCCTCGAGGAAGCGTAGCGACCACCACGGGCCATACGGAACCTGCACGAGAACATCACACTCAAAACATCACCAACACTCACACTCAAATTTTTATACTGATTCTGTGATACTCGATATAATCACAACACAACTCTTTATTGGCGCTTTTCCACCAAAAGACTTCTGGTTCTTGAACCAGTTCTGTTCATGCTTATAAGAACCGTAGTGGTTTTCTTAGGGAACCAGCCCATTTTTCCGCCCGTTTTAGGGGAACCCTAAAACATCACATGATACGTCACCAACAGAGGGCGCTACACAGTGGAAGTGAACGGAACCAGTCATGATTCACTCTTAAGAAACTAGTATTCTTCGGTTCCCACCATGAACAAGTGTTACTGGTTCTGGAACCTACTTTTGTTGGTTGAAATGTGGCAAACCAGTTAAAAATTAGGTTTACAAACCAGAACAGTGCTGGTTCCATATCTGTAAAAAAGCGCTATACGATCCTTCACAGCATCTGTGTTTCTGAAGAGAATCAAATACTCTTAAATAATCAAATACCAGCAATTATTATGGATTTATTGGTGTTTCAGTTTTACACAATTTAACAACCGATATTCTTCACCGCAGGTTTATTAACCCTAACGAAGCAGTAACTGAAATAAGTTTTATTTAGAAACCACGTTTCAACAAAAATGTCCAGATTTGACGCCACGCAAACGAAAACAATGTGATATACTGCAATACTGATGTTTTACTACACACTTATTCACTAGTACTACTACCACCACTAATACAGATATCTTAAGCTACAGGTTAAAGCTGATGTCTGTAAGTTTTGTGATTTGGGGGATTGAGCTCCCTCTCTGGTGAGAATGGGTAATTGCACCGAGCATGCTGAAAAATCATTTTAAACTGGGCGGGTGTGATGCGGTCTCCTTCCGATTCCAGGTTATGTTCTGTAAAACTGAGCCAGATCCTCTTTTAGAGGTTGTGAGTACGTAAAAACACGTTACATGACCAGAAGAAGAAGAACTCACGCAAAAAGCGCCCCCAAACACCCCAGTTTTTAGAATTAATATATTATTAGGATTAGCAGGGATGGTGGTTTCAGCACACTGGTTAAACACCATTAAATACTATATTTTATCCATATTCTTCTCCACTCAGAAATGCTTCTGCTTTCAGTATAGAAAATAAACAATACACACTGACACTTTAAAGACTGTGCAATAAGAATGCCCCTCAGCTCTTCTCCTATTGGATAAAATTGACTTTTGGCTCAAGTTTACGACTAAATGACTAATTATGGTATAAAAACATAGAAACGAAGCCAGAAATGTCTGCTATGTAGTCAAATTTACATCCCGATTCTGTGAAGTAGATACTCATGTCTACCAGGCTGCTCATAACGAGACTTCAGCTTATATTACTGAACTTTTATATCATTTAATAATGTAATATGTCTAAAGTCCTTTAGCCCAGAGATACTGATTGTTCCACAAACTAAAGTAAAGTTAAAGGGAGACTGGTCTCCTGACATCAGACTCTCAGCATCGGTTCATGTTTTTAAGGAATGTTTAAAGACTTATTTTTATTCTCTTGCTTTTAGTTGATTCTGAACCTTGATAATTAGGTTGATTTTGGAACCCTTGGCTTTTTTGTATTGTAGATTATTGTAGAAATCTTAAATCAGTTTCTTTATATGAAGGACTTTCAGAAAATTATTAAGTATTTTAGCTGGTGGAACCTTTCAGTTCTATCATATTTGTAACCCTATAAAAAGTTATTTCTGGTGGGTAAAAGTGCAGCACAGTCTAGTAAGATGTGTTTAATAGTTTGAGGAGTATCACAGAATTGGGAGGCGGAGAGGCTTTTAATAAACATTACTTACTTACTATACAGAACATATAAAGGCAAAACAAAGCATATCTATTTATTTATTAAATGAAATAAATAAATAAGTGAATAAATGAATAACTCACCGGTTGTCTCTGAGTAAATAAAGTCAGATTGGATCAGGGGCGTGTCTTTAGGAACCGCCAGAGTAACTCGTCCCTTATAGGGAATCTGCATGCGGGTGACGGTGCCGTTCCTGCAGAAGGTGCCCACGCCCACCGTCCCCCGCTGGTACATCACCACGCTGTAGGTGTGTTTATCAGGACACAGGTCTCCTGAGGGAATCTGCCTCATTCCTGGTTCTGGAAAATCCAGCTGAAAAGACTTTACAGAAGAAACTTTCAGATCCCAGATAAACGTCTTACTGAAGTCCGGGAAGAAGGAAGCGTCCGAGTGGATGGAGTCGTAACTGCAGCTCTTTGTACAATCTGATTCAGAACAGAACAAAAAACATGATTAAAACAGAACATTAGAACATTAAAACAGACAATTAACATTAATTTAACTGTTGTTCAGGGTTAGCTTTTGGCAACGGCCTTAATTTTAACATGTTTTTAAAGTGTTAGCGTACAGCTATAGGACTACCTCTTTTCCAACTGCAGCCAATCAGTGCAGCATTTCTATGACCTACTGTACACTCACTCTCTCTCTCACTCTCACTCTCTCACTCTCTCACTCTCTCACTCTCTCACTCTCTCACTCTCTCACTCTCTCTCTCTCTCTCTCTCTCTCTCTCTCTCTCTCTCTCTCTCTCTATCTATCTATCTATCTATCTCTATCTATCTCTCAGACTCCGGCTGCTGATGGAGAAGCAGTATGATATGTAACACAGTGCATCACAGGGTAAGAAGGCTGGTTGTTACCGAGGTCTCTGATGATCTCCACGGTGAAAGCGTCCTGAGGTCTGGAGCAGCTGAACTCCACAGTGGTCTGAGCATCACTGAGGGTTTGGGTGGAGCCGCAGGTCCGAGACGTTCCCTCGCCCACACAGACGGTGCAGTCCGGACCCTGAGGGCTTTTCTTTATGGTGACGCTGGTGTTCGGATCAGGAACCACCGCCATGGTACGACCCTCTGAAAATAAAATATAAACGCATTTATAACATAAACACCAAAAACCACCCTCTCTCTCTCGTTATAGTATATATGATTTATTCAGGATTTTATACAACAATAAAATCACTTAGTTTTTTTTTATTAATTTCTAATTGGAAGATGAAGCGGAGGATAAAGATAAAGATGAAGTTAAAAAAAGATGCAGATAAAGAGGAAGAGGAGGATGATAAGGATGATGAAAATGAAGAAGAAGATGATGATGATGATGATGAGGTACGTACTCTTCTGCAGGGTGGTTGGTGTGACTGTGAACAGGGGGGGGTTGAGCTGCTCCTGTGGTGAGACGGTAATGGTGACGTTGGCCTGGTTCCGGAGTTCTAGATGATCTACAGAACCGTTCCTGCAGAACCTCTGGAGCTGGGTCCCGTCCCCCGACCCGCTGGTGTCCACAGAGTACTGGTACCCATCCTCACAGCGTCCCCCGTCCCCCACCTTCTGCAGCCCCCCGCCGGGGAACTCCACCACCAGCGCCGCGTCCACCGGAGCCCTCAGATCCCACACCAGCGTCCTGCTGAACCCCAAGAGGAACGGGTCCAGAACCCCACCGACCCCCGGAGAACAGGAGCTCTTACTGCACACTGCAACAATAAATCACCTTTATACACTATACTCATCACTATACTCATCACTATACTCATCACCACTATACTCATCACCACTATACTCATCACCACTATACTCATCACCACTATACTCATCAACACTATAGTCATCAACACTATAGTCATCAACACTATAGTCATCAACACTATAGTCATCAACACTGTACTCATCACTGTACTCATCATCATTTTATCTACTCATAATATTTATAGAGCTTTACACAGAAATTACGTTTCCCACTTTTTATTCCCACCAAACACGTGTCCACTCCAGGGTTGGGCGATATGGCCCTAAAATAATATCACGATATTTCAAGGTGTTTTTCACTTTAGCACTTCAATTTCTGATCAGTTTCTCTATTTTTTCTATTTATAGGTTTATATTTGAGCTGTTTGTTAAAATGAACATTGTTGTTTTATTCTATAAACTACAGACAACATTTCTCCCAAATTCCAAATAAAAATATTCTCATTTAGAGCATTTATTTACAGAAAATGAGAAATGACTGAAAGAACAAAAAAGATGCAGAGCTTTCAGACCTCAAATAATGCAAAGAAAACAAGTTCATATTCATAAAGTTTTAAGAGTTCAGAAATAATCAATATTTGGTGGAATAACCCTGGTTTTTAATCAGTTTTTTTATGCATCTTAGCATCATGTTCTCCTCCACCAGTCTTACACACTGCTTTTGGATAACTTTATGCTGCTTTACTCCTGGTGTAAAAATTCAAGCAGTTCAGTTTGGTGGTTTGATGGTTTGTGATCATCCATCTTCCTCTTGATTATATTCCAGAGGTTTTCAATTTGGTAAAATCAAAGAAACTCATCATTTTTAAGTTAGTCTCTCAGTCACTAAACTATAGTGTCAAACTGAAATTAACCGGATTAAGCACAGAACAGAATACAGTGTAATATGTATGTAAATGTATTTTGGGTAAATTCTCACCGATTCTGCTCCGGATCAGGACGGAGACGGAGGTGTAGGGCTGGGAGCAGTTCAGCAGCAGGGTGGAGTTAATGGTCTCACTGGGGCTGATGATCTGGGAGGTAGAGCAGTCTGGACCAGTCTGATCATTAATCACACAGATGCTGCACTGATCCTGGCTCAGCAAGGTGGACAGCGTTACTGTAGAGTCTTTATCAAGCTGGACGCTGATCTGGAGACACTCTGTACAAATAAAACACAATATCAGCTTTATTAAAACCACTGAATCATTATTCAGCACATACTGAGATACGCCACTATCATAAACTCAGCTTCCTGTTTTACAGGAATTATAATAACAGATTATAATCTAACAGCCCTATGGAAACAGTTATGGGTCAAATATGATAATTTTGGTCTTTTTTTGGCTGAGCGATTTGTCTTGAAAATTATATCACAATATTTTAAGGTATTCTTGCGACAGGAATATACTACTGCTCAGAGTAGTCCAGCAGTGCCACTTTAATCGAATTTCGAATCCTGGTAATGCAGCTTGCCATGAGCTGCCGGAGCCCTAAGAGAGCACAGTTGTCCTTGCTCTCTCTGGGTGGGTACAGTACAGTAGATGGTGCTCTCTCTTTCCCCTCATCACTCCTAGGGTGATGTGGATCAGCACAAGGCTGCGCTTTCCTCCAAGCGTTAGTGCTGTGATGCTAATCGGCAATGCTACAGCATCTGCAGCTCAAAAAGAGGCTGTTTGTCTATTTCACAAACAGTAACTTACAAGGACTATATATGCAGCTCTGGAAAAAAATAAAGAGATCACTTAAAAATGATGAGTTTCTTTGATTTTACCAAATTAGTATATAATCAAGAGGAAGATGGATGATCACAAGCCATCAAACCAAACTGAACAGATTGAATTTTTGCACCAGGAGTAATGCAGCATAAAGTTATCCAAAAGTGGTGGAGGAGAACATGATGCCAAGATGCATAAAAACTGTAATCAAACACCAGGGTTATTCCACCAAATATTGATTTCTGATCTCTTAAAAAAGTATGAGTATAAACTTGTTTTCTTTGCATTATTTGAGGTCTGAAAGCTCTGCAGGTTTTTTTGGTATTTCAGCCATTTCTCTCTGCAAATAAATGATGTTAATTTAGAATTAAGAATGTTAATGTTAAATTAATAAAACAACAATGTTTATTTTACTCAAACATAAACCTATAAATAGCAAAATCAGAGAAACTGATTCAGAAACTGAAGTGCTCTCTTCATTTTTTCCAGATCTGTGTGTATATGGCTGGAGTATGGTAAGTGAAGGGGTGTTTTTTTAGACAGGCTTCAGGCTGGGAGATAGGGTTTTTTTTACTGGTTAATCAGGTTGTAGATTTTTTCACAGATAGACTGAGTCACTTTCGCTTCTACAGCTTCACTTAACAGCTAATCAGCAAAAACCATCAGGCTCAACTGCAGCAGTTTACAGCAGCAAATCCTGAGCCTCATCCTGGAGGTTTGAGTTTAGAGTCTCATGGTTTTAGCACTTTAATCCTGTCTTTGACCTGGACTGAAGAGTTCACACTGTAAACTGCAGGAGTGATTAATGACCTGAGGATCATCTCATACAGTAACAGTCAGACACATAGGTGACTTTGCTACAAACATTACGCTCGGGGCTTGTTAAAAATATTTTCAGGGTGCTGGAAGCCCAGGCCAGGCAACGCCCCCGAATATGATTGTGGTAGACTGAATGACATGTCTTAACATTTATGGTTAACGCCTCTAGGGGGAGCTACCTTCTCAGTATAGTGATATATCTACAGGGATATAAATAGAGAGACACAAGCTACAGAGGGAGTTCATGTGTAGAAGCTGTTGTGTTAGCGTTGGAGAATAAAGGGCACGAAGCCAAAGAAACGGCACCAGTGTGATTATTGCTACACGCCACCGTAGGATATTACACAATTGGCGACGAGGATTTAACGGATTTAAAAAGTTCTCAGACGAGTCACGGAGGAGCGAGCTCCAGTAAATCCAGCAGTTCCAATTTTTAAGAGGTGCACGGAGTTTCACCACCACAGCGGCAAGCAAGTATGGCGGCTGTAATCGGGACGGTAACCCCGTTTGATAATGCTACTCAGTCTTGGGAGGAATATAGTGAAATGTTGGACTTTTTCTTCGAAGCTAATGATATTACAGAGCCAGAAAGACGGAAGGCTGTACTGTTAAGTGGAGTTGGGGCTACTACTTATAGCTTGCTGAGGAATTTAGTCAGTCCTGAATTGCCGAAAGCAAAAACGTATGACCAGCTTACTGCTGAGCTTAAGAAGCATTTCAGCCCCGCTCCGAGTGAAATTGTGCAAAGATTTAAATTTAATTCACGCATACGGAAGAGCAGCGAGTCGATAGCTGAGTATGTGGCTGAATTGAGGAAGTTAGCAGTACATTGTGACTACAAAGATGCATTGTCAGAAATGTTAAGGGACAGATTGGTGTGTGGAGTGAATGATGACCGAATGCAACGGCGACTTTTATCTGAAACGAAACTGACTTTTGAGAAGGCTTTGGACTTATGCCAGGCTATGGAATCGGCGTCAAAAGATGTGCAAGAAATGCAAGGGAGGCTGGCTGAGGACGCAGCACTGCATGCACGTGTGTCGAAGTCTCAAGTAGGTGTCCACAAAGTGTCTGCTGACAAAACTCATCGCAAATTCTCCAGTTGTTATCGCTGCAAAGGCCAGCACAATGCCGCTGCATGCAAGTTTGCCACTGAGCTGTGTCATAATTGTGGCAAGCGAGGGCACATTAAGAAAGCTTGTAGGTCAATGGCGGGCAATTCACATGTGCGGAAGGCAACGTTCAAAGGGCAAAAAGGCGAATGCAAGGGCCCAGGAAAAGAGCAGCGTGCGAATCAACTTAGAGGGGAGGGAGAAAGTGATACAGAGGACATGAGTTTTCACACAATTTACAGCATGTCAGAAGAGCTGACCAGGGTAGCGCCCATCACACGCACCATGAATGTAAATGGAATGAAAGTAACATTTGAAATGGATACTGGCTGTGGAGTAACCATATTAAGCAAACAGCAATACACACGACTGTGGAAGAAAACAGACACCGCAGAATTAAAGCCCTGCTCGCTGAAATTAAAAACATACACAGGAGAGAAGTTAGGAGTGCTGGGCATGACACAAGTGAAAGTGCAATATGAAAACAAAGAAAAGAACTTACCTGTAGTAGTAGTTGGAGGTGAAGGACCAAACCTACTAGGGCGAAGTTGGCTACACGAGCTGGACATGATGGAGCAGTTAGTGAACAAGGTGGAATTGCAGCCCAAAGGGCAGCTAGAGAGGATCCTCGAAAGACACGCTGAGGTGTTCAAAGAAGGGTTAGGACAGCTAAAGGGTGTCACGGCGAAGATTAATGTGGATCGGGAGGCCCAACCACGATTCTGTAAACCTAGACCGGTACCCTATGCAGTCAAGCCACTGGTTGAAAGCGAGTTGCAGAGGCTCCTGGATGACCAGATAATTGAACCAGTACAAGTTGCAGAGTGGGCGGCGCCCATAGTTCCAGTGCGAAAACCGGATGGATCCATGAGGATATGTGGGGATTATAAACTCACGGTAAATAGAGCATCGCGGGTGGATCAGTATCCAATTCCCAAAGTGGAGGACCTTTTTGCGCAGCTGAACGGGGGGCAGCACTTCACAAAGTTAGACATGAGTCATGCGTACCAACAAGTAGTCCTGGAAGAAGATTCCCGAAAGTATGTAACTATCAATACACACAAAGGCTTGTATACCTACACACGCTTACCATTTGGAGTAGCTTCCAGTCCTGCTATATTCCAGAGAACTATGGAAGGTATCTTGGGTGGAATTCCAAATGTTGCCATTTATTTGGATGACATACTTTGTACAGGACCAAATGAACAAGAACACCTGAAAACGCTGGAGGAAGTACTTCAAAGGTTGGAGAAAAGCGGCTTGAGGTTAAAAAGAAGCAAGTGTGAATTTATGGGAAAAGAGGTGAAGTTCCTAGGCCACAAGATTGATGCCAGTGGTCTACACCCGTTGACAGAAAAAGTGGAAGCTATCGCAGAGGCACCGGAGCCACAAAATGTTAGTGAGTTAAAAGCTTACCTGGGCTTGTTGAACTACTACCATAGGTTTCTCCCAAAGCTCTCCACACTGCTGGCACCGCTACATACCCTGCTGAAGAAAGAAGAGAAATGGTCATGGGGGGCTAAGCAGAAGGAAGCATTTGAAGAGTCCAAATTGCTACTTCAGTCCTGTAGTGTGTTAGTACACTATGACTCAAACAAACCACTCATCTTAGCGTGTGATGCATCTCCCTACGGTGTGGGAGCCGTTCTCTCTCATCGTATGGTGGATGGCTCAGAGAGACCCATAGGGTTTGTCTCAAGAACTTTAAGTGCAGCTGAGAAAAACTACTCCCAGTTGGATAAGGAAGGACTTGCAGTAGTTTTTGGAGTGAAAAAGTTCCATAAATACCTGTATGGGAGACAGTTCGTTATAGTGACTGATCACAAGCCACTAATTTCACTGTTCAGTGAAATGAGAGCCATACCACAGATGACATCTTCTAGGATCCAGAGATGGGCAGTCACGTTAGCAGCGTATGAGTACACCATCATCTACAAGGTTGGCCGGGACCATACGAACGCTGACGCACTGAGTAGACTACCCTTGGATGGAAAAAAAGAGAGCACGCCTGAGGAGGAGGAGAGAGTGCTGTTGTTTGAAGACATTGGCGTACAACTGGTAAACGCACAGCAAATCAAGAAGTGGACGGACAAAGACCCTGTGCTAGCAAGAGTGCGTGAATACATCTTGCGAGGCTGGCCAAAGGTGAACAGTCCTGAGTTCATTCCATACGTCCGACGCCAGGATGAGCTCAGCACCCAGGAAGGATGTATCCTGTGGGGAGGACGTGTTGTTGTTCCCCTACCTGGACGCAATGCCTTACTGAAACAATTACACCAAGCACACCCCGGCATCACCCGAATGAAAGGGTTGGCAAGAAGTTACATGTGGTGGCCAAACATCGATGCAGAGGTGGAGGCGCTGGTAAAAGAGTGTGTGACCTGCCAGGAAAACCGGAACAGTCCTCCAGTGGCCCCATTACATCCCTGGGACGTTCCTGATAAACCATGGAGGAGAGTCCACATCGATTATGCGGGTCCATGGATGGGAAGAATGTTCCTGATCATCGTGGATGCGTACTCAAAGTGGATCGACGCATATTCTGTGAGTAGCTCTACATCTGCAGTTACCATTGAATGTCTTAGAAAGAGTTTCAGTCAACATGGCATACCTGAAATCATAGTGTCAGATAATGGTACCTGTTTTACGAGTGAACAGTTCCAAGAGTTTGCTGAAAAGAATGGTATACGTCACATCACAACTGCACCATACCATCCTTCTTCTAATGGCTTAGCAGAGAGGGCCGTGCAGACGTTTAAGTCACTCATGAAGAAGATGGCAGGAGACTCTATTGAAGCTAGAATGTCCCGAGCTCTGTTCAGCTATCGCATAACACCCCAATCTACAACTGGCAAGTCACCAGCGGAGCTGTTGTGTGGTAGGAAGTTGAGGTCAACACTGGACTTAATACATCCAGACTTCAGGAACAGGATACATGACAAACAAAAGAAACAAAAAGGTTATCATGACATGCATGCTCGAGGGAGAATACTTGGAGAGGGAGACTTGGTCTACACTCGCAACTTTGGCTCAGGTCCAGCCTGGGTACCAGGAGAAATAACAGAGAAGACAGGCCCTGTGTCTTTCCAAGTTACTTTAGGAAATGGACAAGTTGTGAGACGACACATCGACCAAGTACGTGTTAGGAGTTCCACCACACAGGAGTTGTTACCAGGGGAGTTGCCTGACATCTTGCCTGAGGAGGACGTTCCTGAACCACCACTTCAGGTAGTACCTGAGGCAGACGTATCCACTGGTTCTGCTGACAGCAAGGCAGCAGATGCAACTGTGAAGCAGTCTGAGTCTTCACCTGCAATTGACTCACCAGCTGTGAGAAGATCTCAGAGAGCGAGGAAAGCTCCAGAGTACTTGAAGGACTATACATAGTTAGTAGTGAGTTCCCCAGCCACAGGACAAGAATGCGTCCTGGAACCTCACTGGGATGCGGTAGTCAACCCAATTCCCTAGTTAAATATGTTATGTGTGTTGTATGAAAAAAAAAAAAAAACAAACAAACAAACAAACAAAAAAAATCAATCATATGTATGGCATATGTGTTAAAGAAGTTATAGTAAGTAGCTGTGATAGTTACGGGTTACTTGGGAGTTCCAGCATGTCTAGTGTAAATGGCTAGTAAGAGTAATACAAGTAGTTTAATCTAGAGGGGAGGGATGTGGTAGACTGAATGACATGTCTTAACATTTATGGTTAACGCCTCTAGGGGGAGCTACCTTCTCAGTATAGTGATATATCTACAGGGATATAAATAGAGAGACACAAGCTACAGAGGGAGTTCATGTGTAGAAGCTGTTGTGTTAGCGTTGGAGAATAAAGGGCACGAAGCCAAAGAAACGGCACCAGTGTGATTATTGCTACACGCCACCGTAGGATATTACAATGATCACTATGATTGTGATTTTTTTGGTGCCCTTTATTCAGGGCATTGTCTGCATAAAGGCACTGTCACTGTATAAATGTATTGTTTTCAACAGGTATCACTAACAATTACCTGGGACATAAAAAGTGGGATATAATTTTGGTTGGATTTGCCATTAAACACTAGATAAAAACATTTTTTGTTAAACCAGTTGTGGTAAACTCTAGTGTATATAACTAAACTAAACATCAAAACATTTCCTATAAACAGTTAAATGTTAATGTTAAAGTTATGCTAATGTTGAACAAAAATGCCACTAACTCAGGTGTGACATCACACCACGCTCTGAAGTGTGAGGTAAAGGAATGCAGCAGTGTCAGTTCTGCACTGTCAGAGCCTGAGTTCCTCACATGTCTGAACCTGACGGATATCGATTTCACAAACGCTCTGAGGAACGGTAGAACTGTAGACCTTCAGCTTCAGCAAACAGATAGAACATTCTCTATAAACAGGAAGACCTGCTAAATAAACTATTTTTTATAAAGGCTAGAAATCATACACATTTATACTGACAGAATTAAATTAACTTTTAAATTGTTGAATTTAACAATGTCTCAGAGAACATATTGAGCCCTATTTTAGTGATCTATAGGTGAGCCGTGCACCATGTGGTTTGATTTAAGGTGTGTCAGTGTGTCTTTGTTATTGTAATGACAGGAAAAGTACACCTTTCACTCATCGAAACACCAAGCAAAAGTTATGTACTAATTCTCTTGATCATGGGTGTGATTAATTTTGAGCGTAATGTGAAATAAACCAATCAGCATGTCTTTATTCCTATTTGCTAATAATTACCTTTAAGAGTCAGGTGAGCTCTGACTTTGGTGGATTGCTATTGTAACGGTGCAGCTACCTGGACGTGTTCAACAAACTCTTCTCAGCAGAGGAAACTGAGCTGCTGGTTGACGCTGTGAAGGAGCTCCAGCAGCTCATTTACGGGAACAGCAATGTTATTTTATTTACTATTCTGTTTATTGTTGATGTAAAAGTTGGGTTTGTGCTGCTGTGTGTTCATGTGTGTGTAATAAGTGGGGGTGTACGCTCGGCTCGGCACGGCACCTGTGTTACCGAGATAGCAATGAACAGAGACCAGGCCCGTAAAGAAGGTTACTTTTATTATTAATGTAATTATTAATACTTCTCTACAGACCATTATTTCAAGCTACCACTGCCAAATTAGCATAAAACATTACAATAACATAAGTAAGCAATCACTTAATAAACACCATATCAACCAATCCAGATACCACAGCAATCAGTGAGCAACACCATTGCTACCCCTTGAGATACCACCACACATCACCCTGGATACCGTAGCAACACTATAGCAACCACCAAAGAATAGCAACATCACTATGGCAACACTGCTGAATTCTCATATTTCCTGCAGAAACTGCACTCTGTGGCTTAAATTAAAGCACTTCTCTAAAAGCATAAAGCATTCAGTTACGTTTTACTGATACTGTACATGCATCTGCTTTATTATAAAATGGCTGTTTTAAATCTACTGTTTTACTATTTATTTTCGTAATAACAGTTAGTTTGTTTGTTTGTTGACAGGCTGTTTTTGTAAGTAAGAACTTGATCTTAACGACGTGCTTGTTTAGATTAAAGTTTAAATTAATAAAATAAATGAAAAAGTGAACACATCAGCACATGCATTATACTGAAGCTGCAGGAAGCCCCGCCCCTGTTTACAGGTGTTTTAGGGGTAAGGGACAGGTAAACAGTGTGAGTAGTGTGTCGGGATGTGGAACAGTAGTGAACGGTTTACATGGAAAACTACAACACTACTATCACATATGCAAATAAGAGCGTACACCCACACAGGACAAGGTGAATAAATAAAAGTGATCCCTCGCTCGCCCGGTATGAATCAGCAGCACTGCAGTATGTTCAGTACCTTTCCCTGCATCAGCCGGAGCGTATCTGTGCTTCTGTTTGAACAGTTACTGATTGGGCGGGGCTCCGGACCAGTGCAGGAACTGCCTTCAAACACCAGCAGCTCAATCTACCGCTTAATATCAATGTCCACTATATTATTGTCTACATGTCTTTAAATTTATTATATTTTTACTAACAATCAAACATAGACTTACTAACTCACAAACATTACATAACTTACTGACTGTACAAATGCCCAACTCATAATTGCCTTAAATGTTTTTACCTTTTTTGTGCATTTATTTAAAATAAAAGAAGTGCCAGCAATAACAAGAAATGCCACTGAAGGGAATGCCACTGACAGCAAGAAACGCTAGGGACAGCAAGACACCAGGGAAAAGAGTTAGTGGAGGAAAGGCCAGCGACAGCAAGAAACGCCAGTGGAGGGAACGCCAATGACAGCAAGAAACGCCAATAAGAGGAACGCCAATGACGGCCAGAAATGCCAGCGACAGCAAGAAACGCCAGTGGAGGGAATGCCAATGACAGCAAGAAACGCCAATAAGAGGAAGGCCAATGACAGCCAGAAATGCCAATGACAGCAAGAAACGCCAGCGACAGCAAGAAGTACCAGTGATGACAAGAAACGCCAATGACAGAGAGAAATGTCAGTAGAGGGAATGCCAAGGACGGGAAGTACCACCAGTATCACCAGTGAGGGTAATGCCAGTGGACAGGAGGGAACACCAGTGGCAGCCAGTGGAGGGACCAAAGAAGCTAATATTACTGCCCCCAGTGGACAGTGCAGTGCAGTGCAGTTGTGGGTAATGATGGTGACCGGCAGCTTGTCCACGCGACTAGCTCCACATTCAGTGCAGGAGACCCCTCCCACATAGATATGTTACAGGATGAAATCCTCATCCCTGCTGGTGGTTGTAATGTTATGGCCGGGATTGTGATGCTAATGGAGAATGTTCTCCTGATCTCCCTCAGTAACAGATTGGTGGTTAATGATTGATGGAGCTCCAGACTGGTTTCTCTCAGTATTGTGATACTGGGTCAGAACACGGACCCGCGGGCCAGACCCCCCGCAGGAGAGAACCTCCTTCATCTGTTACACATTTATGCAAAACAGAAATAACAGATTTTATAAAAGCAGATTACTGATTAACCAGACCCAGCTCTACTCCAGATACTCTCCTGTACTGGTTATACTGGAATACAGCAGTGATTCCCAGTCCTGATCCAGGACCAACCCCTCAGGCTTCAGAACTTTCCACTGTTCCCAAAACCCAGATCATCAGAACCGAGTCCAAACCCTCTTACAGTACAGAACTTTACTCCGAGCACTCTCTCTCACCTGTTAGCATAATGCTAATAATACAGATCTGTTAGGTCAGTGTGGGATTTTTGCTGAACATCAGGAAAAGGCAGTTTTAAAAAAAAAATCCAGATTTAAGACTAAATGTAAACAAAAATACGTTTTTTTTCCATGTTACCCAATTTCTTTACAATTTAGCATAGCCAATTAGCATACCCACTAAAAAGGACCTAATTAACCCCCCATAGAACTTAATTTACCCCACCATAGAAATCAATTTCAATTCTCACCCATCAATAAAACAGAAATCAATAATCCCCCAATAGAAATCATTCAACCCCCACTATAGAACTCAGTTACTCCCAAATGTGCTAATTAACCGCAGATAGAAACTAATTACCCCCAACAGAACACAATTAACCACATCAATGGAACTCAATTACCCCCTAGAACTCAATGAACTGCACCTAAATAGCTCAATTCCTCCCATAGAACTCAATTATCCCACAGAACCACAGAACAACACTGCCATCTAGTGGACGGGGTTTAAACAACACTAAATGAACCACTTCTGACACCAATCTTTACACTAAACTAATAACCAATTCTGTGTGTATTTAAATATCCACACACACACACACACACACACACACACTAGGTAAACAAGTACAGTATGATATCCCTCGAGGCTTAGATTTCTTCTTGTTATTAAAGAATACTTCCCTAATGTGTTTATTTCAGCACTTCTTACTCCTAAACTCACAACCACTGATATGTGTACTACATATATTAAACGCACAATTAAGTATCCCTTACACCATATACAGATTTATTGATGAATGGACCAATAGAAATGATCAAAAACTACCTGAAATAAACTCTTTCTACATTGACTTTCATTAAAAGTTAAGAAGGTTTTATCTCTCTACTGTGAAGTTTTCATTGGACAGAAACTATGTATTATTTGTACTTTATTCATATAACTTGCTCTGTGTTCCTGGAGTGTAAAAACTGACATTTAAACAATGAAATCTATTAATTATTATTATTATTATTGTTATTATTATTATTATTATTATTATTATTATTATTATTATTATTATTATTATTATTATTATTATTATTGAGTGTAGAGGAGCTCAACTCCCCATTTAAAATCTTTAAACATCTGACTATTAACCGCCTCTAGACAACATTAAATAAAGCCCACCTAATATTTTCTGGTTAGTAGAACAACATTTATGAATGTTTCATTTCTTGTTCATAAAGTGTTAAATCTGTCAAGTATTCTAGAGGTTCTTGAAACATTACGTTATTTGAGAAACGTTACTTGTGTCAGTGTTTTAAATGTTTAGTCTTGGTAATGTTCCTTTTAACGTTTCCATAATGTTGGTATTTATCTAGCTGGGAACGTTAGTTAGGTGTGAAACGTTCTTAATAACACTGGGATGCAAACCATTATTATGGGAAACGTTTTCAGAACGTTCCTGGAACATTGTTTCTGTAAAGTTACAGACTAACGTTCCTGAACCCTTTCCAAAATGTTGCTAAACGTTCTTAGTCAAGTCAAGTAGTTTTATTGTGAGTACTGCATATGTACAGGACATACAGAGAACTGAAATTACGTTACTCTCCTTCCCAATTTTACAGCAAGTACAGATAATAGATATAATAAAAGAAAGAATAGGAGATACTATGTGTACAATACAGCAGGGACACAAATAGACATACATGAGACAAAAACAAGGTGCAGTGGTGTGGGGGAGAAATAGATATATAATATAAAAGAGTGGGAGACACTATATGTACAATACAACAAGACACAATAAACATACGTAAGACAATAGTGCATACGTAAGACGGAAGACAATAGTGCAATATTGATTCTTATAACGTTCTCTAAGGTTAAAAAGCATTAGTAATAATTTAAGGTAATACAGCTACAAATGAAGCTGTATTTAAGTTGTTCATCAGGAAATAAAAACATAATCACAAGACAAAATCCTCAATCAATAACTGATGAATCTGTGGTTAATAAAGACAGTGTGATCAGGTGTATTGATTGGTGATTGGTGATCAGAGCTGGATGATGAAAGCTCGGAGGTTTGACTCACCTGAGGCTGTGAGGAGCAGCGCGAGGAGCATAGCTGGGATCAAACAACCCATCTTTATCTTCATCACCTTTATCATCTTCATCTTCCTCAGATCTTCTGCTGAGCGCTGATCTGCACACTCTGCTGGTTCTGGTTCTGGTTCAGAGCTGCATGTTCGGTCATTCGGGTCTGTGTGTTTCAGAGCTGCAGCAGATCCACTTCCGGCTTCACCTTTACCTGCGTGACGTGCTGGGCGTGGCTCTGAGCTACCTGTCCAAACCTGACAGCGCGAGGCGGGAACTGACTGCAGCTTTCAGACACTTACACACTAATACACACACTCTCTCTTACACACACACACTTATTCTCTTACACGCACACACACACACTGAAAACACTCACACACACTAATAAACATTCCCACACTCTCTCTCTCACACACACACACACACACTTATTCTCTTACACGCACACACACACACACACTAATACACACACACTCTCTCTCTCTCTCTCTCTCACACACACACACACCCACGCGCGCGCAAACAGTAAACAGCTGAACATGCTACACTTTATTGTTTATTGTTTATTCAGGAAAAATATATATATATATTTATTTCAACTTGCTAAACGTTTTTCATTGTTATATTATATTTTATTACAATGTTTTTTTATCTTTACTATCATAAATAAAGTACTTTAATTTTTCCTCTGTGTACAAAAGGTGCTATAATAATTAAATGATATTAGAAGAGTGGTCTATTAGTATTGATTAATTAATGACTCTAAAATAGCATAACTTAAAGTGAGGTTCCAAAAGTTTGGGGGATTTAGCGACCTCTGTGGTGAGAATGTGTAACTGTAGTGAGTTGTGCAGAAGAGCACTGTTAAAATGTGTGTTGTGGTGATAGTAATAATAATAATAATAATAATAATAATAATAATAATAATAATAATAATAATAATAATAATAATAATAATAAAGAAAAGCATTAGTTACAGGGTTCTGTTTCTACACGCCCAACCAGCGAGCATTCCTACTGAAAGTAAACGCCTCCGGGGTCTGTACTCAACATTCAGCCCTTACACCACTTACACAACAGGTACAGCAGGTCCTAACACACACACACACACACACACACACACACACCTATCCTAAATGGCTCATGCAGTAACATCACCTGACCACTAGAGGGAAGCACAGCGCCATAATCATCTTAACCCTCCTCCCAGATACCGGGTGCGTCTCAAACCAACACATGCTGCCTTGTTGCCTACACTACACTACTCTATACTACACTACACTACACTACTCTACACTACACTACTCTATACTACACTACACTACACTACACTACTCTATACTACACTACACTACACTACACTACTCTACACTACACTACACTACACTACACTACTCTATACTACACTACACTACACTACACTACTCTATACTACACTACACTACACTACTCTATACTACACTACACTACTCTATACTACACTACACTACACTACACTACTCTATACTACACTACTCTACACTACACTACACTACACTACTCTATACTACACTACACTACACTACACTACTCTATACTACACTACACTACACTACTCTATACTACACTACACTACTCTATACTACACTACACTACTCTATACTACACTACACTACACTACACTACTCTATACTACACTACACTACTCTATACTACACTACACTACTCTATACTACACTACACTACACTACTCTATACTACACTACACTACACTACACTACTCTATACTACACTACACTACTCTATACTACACTACACTACACTACACTACTCTACACTACACTACACTACACTACTCTATACTACACTACACTACACTACACTACTCTATACTACACTACACTACACTACTCTATACTACACTACACTACTCTATACTACACTACACTACACTACTCTATACTACACTACACTACTCTATACTACACTACACTACTCTATACTACACTACACTACACTACTCTATACTACACTACACTACACTACACTACTCTATACTACACTACACTACTCTATACTACACTACACTACACTACTCTATACTACACTACACTACACTACTCTATACTACACTACACTACACTACTCTATACTACACTACACTACTCTATACTACACTACACTACACTACACTACTCTATACTACACTGCACTACACTACACTACTCTATACTACACTACACTACACTACACTACTCTATACTACACTACACTACACTACACTACTCTATACTACACTACACTACTCTATACTACACTACACTATTCTATACTACACTACACTACTCTATACTACACTACACTACACTACTCTATACTACACTACACCACTCTATACTACACTACACTACACTACTCTATACTACACTACACTACACTACTCTATACTACACTACACTACTCTATACTACACTACACTACTCTATACTACACTACACTACACTACTCTATACTACACTACACTACACTACTCTATACTACACTACACCACTCTATACTACACTACACTACTCTATACTACACTACACTACACTACTCTATACTACACTACACTACACTACTCTATACTACACTACACTACACTACACTACTCTATACTACACTACACTACTCTATACTACACTACACTACTCTATACTACACTACACTACACTACACTACTCTATACTACACTACACTTTTCTATACTACACTACACTACACTACTCTATACTACACTACACTACACTACTCTATACTACACTACACTACTCTATACTACACTACACTACTCTATACTACACTACACTACACTACTCTATACTACACTACACTACACTATACTACACTACACTACACCACAGTACACAACACTACACTACACTACACTGTACTAAACTATACTACACTACACTACACTACACTGTACTAAACTATACTACACTACACTACACTACATTACACTATACTACACTACCCTACACTATACTATAGTACACTACACTACACTACACTATACTACACTACACTACACTACACAACACTACACAACACTACACCACACTACACTACAAAACACTACACAACACTACACTACACTATACTACACTAAACTACACTACTCTATACTACACTACACTACACTACTCTATACTACACTACACCACAGTACACAACACTACACTACACTACACTGTACTAAACTATACTACACTACACAACACTACATTACACTATACTACACTACCCTAAACTACACTAAACTACACTACACTACTCTATACTACACTACACTACACTACACTACTCTATACTACACTACACTACACCACAGTACACAACACTACACTGTACTAAACTATACTACACTACATTACACTATACTACACTACCCTACACTATACTACACTACACTACACTATACTACACTACCCTACACTACACTACACTACACTACACTATACTACACTACACTACACAACACTACACCACACCACACTACACTACAAAACACTACACAACACTATACTACACTAAACTACACTACACTAAACTACACTACACTATACTACACAACACTACACCACACCACACTACACTACACTACACTATACCACACTACACTACACTACACTAAACTACACAACACTACACTATACTACACTACACTACACTATACCACACTACACTACACTATACTACACTACACTATACCACACAACACTACACTACACCACACTACACTACACTAAACTACACAACACTACACTATACTACACTACACTATACCACACTACACTACACCACACTACACTACACTACACTACACTACACTAAACTACACAACACTACACTACACAACACTACACCACACTACACTACACTACACTATACCACACTACACTACACTAAACTACACAACACTACACTATACTACACTACACTACACTATACCACACTACACTACACTAAACTACACAACACTACACTATACTACACAACACTACACTACACTACACTACACTAAACTACACAACACTACACTATACTACACAACACTACACTACACTACACTACACTACACTAAACTACACTACACTACACTACACTACACTACACTATACCACATTACACTACACTAAACTACACAACACTACACTATACCACACTACACTACACTAAACTACACAACACTACACTATACTACACAACACTACACTACACTACACTAAACTACACAACACTACACTATACTACACAACACTACACTACACAACACTACACTATACTACACTACACAACACTACACTATACTACACAACACTACACTACACAACACTACACTATACTACACAACACTACACTACACTACACAACACTACACTATACTACACTACACTATACCACACTACACTACACTAAACTACACAACACTACACTATACTACACAATACTACACTACACTACACTAAACTACACAACACTACACTATACTACACTACACTACAATATACCACACAACACTACACTACACCACACTACACTACACTAAACTACACAACACTACACTATACTACACAACACTACACTACACTACACTAAACTACACAACACTACACTATACTACACAACACTACACTACACTATACTACACTACACTACACTACACTACACTATACTACACTACACTACACTACACTAAACTAAACTACACTACACTATACTACACTACACTACACTACACTACACTATACTACACTACACTACACTACACTACACTACACTACTCTATACTACACTACACTACACTACACTATACTACAGTACCTCACTAACAAGGCAGTATAGTGATTCAGTCTCTGTTTCCAAACTAAAAAGACAAATATATACATCCTATATACACCAAGCCCAATGGTACACACTGTATAAGTGTTTAGCTGTGTTAGCATTAGCTATTTGGACCATTCCACCGAATGGGGGTCATTTGTTTGTTGTGACTCTTACAAATTAAACCTAAACTCTGAATCTAATAACACACATATTTAACTATTCAAAACATGTACTGATGAACTCAGGCTGCTTTATTTCATTTTCTACATGGTTTCTAATCTGAAGATGTTTACAGAACTCATGTTTCATGTAAAATCCACAAATTCCTTTAATTTTGACTCTTTATTTTAAAGAAATGGTTTTAGACTGCACGTTCAAATAATTCATATTTATTACAAAAAAAGTCACTCCTGTTACTGGAACTCACTCCTGTTAATGATTGACCTTTGCACTTTTGTTTTGTGAAATTCCTTTTGACAGGGACTACATAAGACTGTTTTTCTCTTTTCTATATAATATTCTGTATGAGCTTTTTGTTTACTATTGTTTACTACATTTAACATGTTTAAGTAAATAAATAAAAATAATAAGAATTAATAAAAAAAATAAAAAAACAAAAAAATAAAGTGTCCCAATACTTTTATACATTTAGTGTATAAATATAATAAATAGTATTACTCAAGTTTTACTCTCTCTCTCTCTGGCCCACACTAACCCCAGCTTCTCCTGTTACAGACAGCTGTCTGACTGCACAGCTAAAATAGACTCACTACAGAGAGAGAGAGAGAGAGAGAGAGAGAGAGTGAGAGAGAGAGAGAGAGAGAGTGAGAGAGAGAGAGAGAGAGCGTTAGTATTGGGAGGACAGTAAGTATGGACCCTCAGTCAGACCCCGGCTGCTGCTTTGGTGAGATCTGTTATTTATAATAATCTCAGCATTTATACATTAATGTGTTAATTAATTGGCTAATTAGTTAATTGGTTAATTACTGTATGAGTTAACTTTGTTTAGGTCAGCCCATACAGTCTCATTCAGAACTCCATTCATATGCCCAGTAAATCTTTACAGTAAATAAACTTTATTATAAACATTTTCTGCACAACATGGAGCTCTGTAAAAATAAGATTTCACTTAAAAATGATGAGTTTCTTTGATTTTAGCAAATTAAAAACCTCTGGAATATAATCAAGAGGAAGATGGATGATCACAAACCATCAAACCACCAAACTGAACTGCTTGAATTTTTACACCAGGAGTAAAGCAGCATAAAGTTATCCAAAAGCAGTGTGTAAGACTGGTGGAGGAGAACATGATGCCAAGATGCATAAAAAAACTGTGATAAAAAACCAACCAGGATTATTCCACCAAATATTGATTATTTCTGAACTCTTAAAACTTTATGAATATGAACTTGTTTTCTTTGCATTATTTGAGGTCTGAAAGCTCTGCATCTTTTTTGTTATTTCAGCCATTTCTCATTTTCTGTAAATAAATGCTCTAAATGAGAATATTTTTATTTGGAATTTGGGAGAAATGTTGTCTGTAGTTTATAGAATAAAACAACAATGTTCATTTTACTCAAACATAAACCTATAAATAGCTAAATCAGAGAAACTGATTCAGAAACTGAAGTACTCTCTTCATTTTTTAAACAGAGCTGTATATTTATTTGCTTTGTTAAACATGCAGGTAAAAACATAACCTATATTAATTCCAGTTTTATTCTATATGCTGTAACATATACTCTTTGGTCCGAGTCTGAGAGAGAGAGAGAGAGAGAGAGAGAGAGAGAGAGAGAGAGTACAGTAGATCATGAAGAGGCGGAGTCCTCTTACTGTTAGTAGTATTACAGTAATAGAGGAAATTGGTTTTACAGTTTGTAAAGAAAAATGGAGTAAAACTAAAAAATTTTTTTATTTATTTTTATATTGTAAAGACAGTCTCTAATGTGAAGTTCTCCCCCTGCAGGTGAATGTGTGAAGTGCGGGGGGGCAGTTCGGGGCAGGGGGCAGGCCTGCTGGGCGATGGGGCAGCTCTACCACGACACCTGCTTCACCTGCTGTACCTGCAGTAAGTGCTCTCCACCAGCAGGGGCAGCTCTCACACCTGTCTTAGGTGAAGGGGGCGGGGCTTAGGAAGAGTTACGTACATACAGCATTCCTCTGCTTGTAGTTTCACATCTCTCCCTCTCTCTCTCTCTATCCCTCTCTCTCTTTCTATCTCTCTATCTTTCACTCTCTGCAGGTGAGAAGCTGAGGGGGCGGAGTTTCTACAGTGTGTCTGGGCAGGTATACTGTGAGGAGGATTTTCAGGTGGGTCTGTTTTCTCACACATTCCAACATCCTGCTCCACAGACAGACTCCGAAAGTCTTTTGTTCCTCAGGCCATAAGACTGTTCAACTCCTCTCAGCACAGCAAGCTAAAGACTCTGTGAAACTTTTTCATTCCGGCCACTCTGGCCACACCATGGACACACCCCCAGCTATGGACACACTCTCAGACTTGCTGATGCCTAGAACACTTTTTATAGTTCTACCATATTTTGCACTAGTAGTTCATTCACTAGTTAATTCATCTACTGTTTACGTATCTTTTGCACTGCTTAATTTAATTTAAATTATTATATAACTGTGTATTTGCACTTTCTGTTTGGCTGACATCAGTTATCCTCACTTTATGCACATCAACTGGTGTTCACTGTCTATTGTGTTCAACTGCACTACCTCCATTCTCCATCTCCATTACACACACACACACACGAAGACTGTACATTTACACTGTATATTCTATTTCTTATTTTATTGTATTTATATGTATCTTTATATTTTATCTTTTTTAACTTTGTGTATTGTGTAACCTGCTGCTGGATGCCAAGAATTTCCCCCCGGGGATCAATAAAGTATCTATCTATCTATCTATATGAATGTTTTTTCATTATTTTAAAATGTTCTGTATTGTAGATTAAAACTAAACTCATCACAACTATGAAGAAAAACACATGGAATTATTTAATAAACAAAACAAAACATATTAAACAAGCCAGAATATGTTTTATATATTTTAGATTCTTCAAAGTATCTCCTCTTGTTTAGATGATGAGTTTTTTGTATTAGATTTGTTGTGTAGTTGTAGAGTGTGTGTGTGTGTGTAGTGTATCCGTGGCCTCGGGCGGTGTTGATGAGGGGTTGTTGTGAGGAATGTGATTTAGATTTTCTTGTTCTAACAGAGTTTCTGCTGTTCAGCGTTTCAGACTCAGCTTTACTGAACGCTGTGATTCCTGTGGATTCATCATCACCGACACGGTCAGTCCCCACACAATTTATCATCACCGACACGGTCAGTCCCCACACAATTTATCATCACCGACACGGTCAGTCCCCACACAATTTATCATCACCGACACGGTCAGTCCCAATACACATTATTATTAATCAATCAATATAGGAGCTTCAGACACTTCTTTTATTTCAATCAATCAACTAACCTGTATTTTGACTGAGAAGTACATTGAGGGTAACAAACACAGAGATTAACATGATAAAGAAAATAATAACTACAATTAATCATTTTAAAATAATAGTAAATAAAAGATAAAAATATAATAATAATGATAATAATGATAATAATAATAATAATAATAATAATAATAATAATAATAATAATAATAATAATAATAATAAACGAAACTAATCAAAATAGGAACTATTAAGCTGTGGTGATGATCTGTTGTAGAGTGTGATTAGTGTGTAATAGTGATGCTGTGGTGATGATCTGTTGTAGAGTGTGATTAGTGTGTAATAGTGATGCTGTGGTGATGATCTGTTGTAGAGTGTGATTAGTGTGTAATAGTGATGCTGTGGTGATGATCTGTTGTAGAGTGTGATTAGTGTGTAATAGTGATGCTGTGGTGATGATCTGTTGTAGAGTGTGATTAGTGTGTAATAGTGATGCTGTGGTGATGATCTGTTGTAGAGTGTAATAAGTGTGTAATAGTGATGCTGTGGTGATGATCTGTTGTAGAGTGTGTAATAAGTGTGTAATAGTGATGCTGTGGTGATGATCTGTTGTAGAGTGTAATAAGTGTGTAATAGTGATGCTGTGGTGATGATCTGTTGTAGAGTGTGTAATAAGTGTGTAATAGTGATGCTGTGGTGATGATCTGTTGTAGAGTGTAATAAGTGTGTAATAGTGATGCTGTGGTGATGATCTGTTGTAGAGTGTGATTAGTGTGTAATAGTGATGCTGTGGTGATGATCTGTTGTAGAGTGTGTAATAAGTGTGTAATAGTGATGCTGTGGTGATGATCTGTTGTAGAGTGTGATTAGTGTGTAATAGTGATGCTGTGGTGATGATCTGTTGTAGAGTGTGATTAGTGTGTAATAGTGATGCTGTGGTGATGATCTGTTGTAGAGTGTAATAAGTGTGTAATAGTGATGCTGTGGTGATGATCTGTTGTAGAGTGTGATTAGTGTGTAATAGTGATGCTGTGGTGATGATCTGTTGTAGAGTGTGATTAGTGTGTAATAGTGATGCTGTGGTGATGATCTGTTGTAGAGTGTGTAATAAGTGTGTAATAGTGATGCTGTGGTGATGATCTGTTGTAGAGTGTGATTAGTGTGTAATAGTGATGCTGTGGTGATGATCTGTTGTAGAGTGTGATTAGTGTGTAATAGTGATGCTGTGGTGATGATCTGTTGTAGAGTGTGATTAGTGTGTAATAGTGATGCTGTGGTGATGATCTGTTGTAGAGTGTGATTAGTGTGTAATAGTGATGCTGTGGTGATGATCTGTTGTAGAGTGTGATTAGTGTGTAATAGTGATGCTGTGGTGATGATCTGTTGTAGAGTGTAATAAGTGTGTAATAGTGATGCTGTGGTGATGATCTGTTGTAGAGTGTGATTAGTGTGTAATAGTGATGCTGTGGTGATGATCTGTTGTAGAGTGTAATAAGTGTGTAATAGTGATGATGTGGTGATGATCTGTTGTAGAGTGTAATAAGTGTGTAATAGTGATGCTGTGGTGATGATCTGTTGTAGAGTGTGATTAGTGTGTAATAGTGATGCTGTGGTGATGATCTGTTGTAGAGTGTAATAAGTGTGTAATAGTGATGCTGTGGTGATGATCTGTTGTAGAGTGTAATAAGTGTGTAATAGTGATGCTGTGGTGATGATCTGTTGTAGAGTGTGATTAGTGTGTAATAGTGATGCTGTGGTGATGATCTGTTGTAGAGTGTGATTAGTGTGTAATAGTGATGCTGTGGTGATGATCTGTTGTAGAGTGTAATAAGTGTGTAATAGTGATGCTGTGGTGATGATCTGTTGTAGAGTGTGATTAGTGTGTAATAGTGATGCTGTGGTGATGATCTGTTGTAGAGTGTGATTAGTGTGTAATAGTGATGCTGTGGTGATGATCTGTTGTAGAGTGTGATTAGTGTGTAATAGTGATGCTGTGGTGATGATCTGTTGTAGAGTGTGATTAGTGTGTAATAGTGATGCTGTGGTGATGATCTGTTGTAGAGTGTGATTAGTGTGTAATAGTGATGCTGTGGTGATGATCTGTTGTAGAGTGTGATTAGTGTGTAATAGTGATGCTGTGGTGATGATCTGTTGTAGAGTGTGATTAGTGTGTAATAGTGATGCTGTGGTGATGATCTGTTGTAGAGTGTGTAATAAGTGTGTAATAGTGATGCTGTGGTGATGATCTGTTGTAGAGTGTGTAATAAGTGTGTAATAGTGATGCTGTGGTGATGATCTGTTGTAGAGTGTAATAAGTGTGTAATAGTGATGCTGTGGTGATGATCTGTTGTAGAGTGTAATAAGTGTGTAATAGTGATGCTGTGGTGATGATCTGTTGTAGAGTGTAATAAGTGTGTAATAGTGATGCTGTGGTGATGATCTGTTGTAGAGTGTAATAAGTGTGTAATAGTGATGCTGTGGTGATGATCTGTTGTAGAGTGTGTAATAAGTGTGTAATAGTGATGCTGTGGTGATGATCTGTTGTAGAGTGTAATAAGTGTGTAATAGTGATGCTGTGGTGATGATCTGTTGTAGAGTGTGATTAGTGTGTAATAGTGATGCTGTGGTGATGATCTGTTGTAGAGTGTGATTAGTGTGTAATAGTGATGCTGTGGTGATGATCTGTTGTAGAGTGTGTAATAAGTGTGTAATAGTGATGCTGTGGTGATGATCTGTTGTAGAGTGTGATTAGTGTGTAATAGTGATGCTGTGGTGATGATCTGTTGTAGAGTGTGATTAGTGTGTAATAGTGATGCTGTGGTGATGATCTGTTGTAGAGTGTGATTAGTGTGTAATAGTGATGCTGTGGTGATGATCTGTTGTAGAGTGTGATTAGTGTGTAATAGTGATGCTGTGGTGATGATCTGTTGTAGAGTGTAATAAGTGTGTAATAGTGATGCTGTGGTGATGATCTGTTGTAGAGTGTGATTAGTGTGTAATAGTGATGCTGTGGTGATGATCTGTTGTAGAGTGTGATTAGTGTGTAATAGTGATGCTGTGGTGATGATCTGTTGTAGAGTGTGATTAGTGTGTAATAGTGATGCTGTGGTGATGATCTGTTGTAGAGTGTGATTAGTGTGTAATAGTGATGCTGTGGTGATGATCTGTTGTAGAGTGTGATTAGTGTGTAATAGTGATGCTGTGGTGATGATCTGTTGTAGAGTGTAATAAGTGTGTAATAGTGATGCTGTGGTGATGATCTGTTGTAGAGTGTGATTAGTGTGTAATAGTGATGCTGTGGTGATGATCTGTTGTAGAGTGTGATTAGTGTGTAATAGTGATGCTGTGGTGATGATCTGTTGTAGAGTGTGATTAGTGTGTAATAGTGATGCTGTGGTGATGATCTGTTGTAGAGTGTGATTAGTGTGTAATAGTGATGCTGTGGTGATGATCTGTTGTAGAGTGTGTAATAAGTGTGTAATAGTGATGCTGTGGTGATGATCTGTTGTAGAGTGTGATTAGTGTGTAATAGTGATGCTGTGGTGATGATCTGTTGTAGAGTGTGATTAGTGTGTAATAGTGATGCTGTGGTGATGATCTGTTGTAGAGTGTGATTAGTGTGTAATAGTGATGCTGTGGTGATGATCTGTTGTAGAGTGTGATTAGTGTGTAATAGTGATGCTGTGGTGATGATCTGTTGTAGAGTGTAATAAGTGTGTAATAGTGATGCTGTGGTGATGATCTGTTGTAGAGTGTGATTAGTGTGTAATAGTGATGCTGTGGTGATGATCTGTTGTAGAGTGTGATTAGTGTGTAATAGTGATGCTGTGGTGATGATCTGTTGTAGAGTGTGATTAGTGTGTAATAGTGATGCTGTGGTGATGATCTGTTGTAGAGTGTGATTAGTGTGTAATAGTGATGCTGTGGTGATGATCTGTTGTAGAGTGTGTAATAAGTGTGTAATAGTGATGCTGTGGTGATGATCTGTTGTAGAGTGTAATAAGTGTGTAATAGTGATGCTGTGGTGATGATCTGTTGTAGAGTGTAATAAGTGTGTAATAGTGATGCTGTGGTGATGATCTGTTGTAGAGTGTAATAAGTGTGTAATAGTGATGCTGTGGTGATGATCTGTTGTAGAGTGTAATAAGTGTGTAATAGTGATGCTGTGGTGATGATCTGTTGTAGAGTGTGTAATAAGTGTGTAATAGTGATGCTGTGGTGATGATCTGTTGTAGAGTGTAATAAGTGTGTAATAGTGATGCTGTGGTGATGATCTGTTGTAGAGTGTAATAAGTGTGTAATAGTGATGCTGTGGTGATGATCTGTTGTAGAGTGTGTAATAAGTGTGTAATAGTGATGCTGTGGTGATGATCTGTTGTAGAGTGTGATTAGTGTGTAATAGTGATGCTGTGGTGATGATCTGTTGTAGAGTGTAATAAGTGTGTAATAGTGATGCTGTGGTGATGATCTGTTGTAGAGTGTAATAAGTGTGTAATAGTGATGCTGTGGTGATGATCTGTTGTAGAGTGTGTAATAAGTGTGTAATAGTGATGCTGTGGTGATGATCTGTTGTAGAGTGTGATTAGTGTGTAATAGTGATGCTGTGGTGATGATCTGTTGTAGAGTGTGATTAGTGTGTAATAGTGATGCTGTGGTGATGATCTGTTGTAGAGTGTGTAATAAGTGTGTAATAGTGATGCTGTGGTGATGATCTGTTGTAGAGTGTGATTAGTGTGTAATAGTGATGCTGTGGTGATGATCTGTTGTAGAGTGTGTAATAAGTGTGTAATAGTGATGCTGTGGTGATGATCTGTTGTAGAGTGTGATTAGTGTGTAATAGTGATGCTGTGGTGATGATCTGTTGTAGAGTGTGTAATAAGTGTGTAATAGTGATGCTGTGGTGATGATCTGTTGTAGAGTGTGATTAGTGTGTAATAGTGATGCTGTGGTGATGATCTGTTGTAGAGTGTGTAATAAGTGTGTAATAGTGATGCTGTGGTGATGATCTGTTGTAGAGTGTGATTAGTGTGTAATAGTGATGCTGTGGTGATGATCTGTTGTAGAGTGTGATTAGTGTGTAATAGTGATGCTGTGGTGATGATCTGTTGTAGAGTGTGATTAGTGTGTAATAGTGATGCTGTGGTGATGATCTGTTGTAGAGTGTAATAAGTGTGTAATAGTGATGCTGTGGTGATGATCTGTTGTAGAGTGTGATTAGTGTGTAATAGTGATGCTGTGGTGATGATCTGTTGTAGAGTGTGATTAGTGTGTAATAGTGATGCTGTGGTGATGATCTGTTGTAGAGTGTAATAAGTGTGTAATAGTGATGCTGTGGTGATGATCTGTTGTAGAGTGTGATTAGTGTGTAATAGTGATGCTGTGGTGATGATCTGTTGTAGAGTGTGATTAGTGTGTAATAGTGATGCTGTGGTGATGATCTGTTGTAGAGTGTGATTAGTGTGTAATAGTGATGCTGTGGTGATGATCTGTTGTAGAGTGTGATTAGTGTGTAATAGTGATGCTGTGGTGATGATCTGTTGTAGAGTGTGATTAGTGTGTAATAGTGATGCTGTGGTGATGATCTGTTGTAGAGTGTGATTAGTGTGTAATAGTGATGCTGTGGTGATGATCTGTTGTAGAGTGTGTAATAAGTGTGTAATAGTGATGCTGTGGTGATGATCTGTTGTAGAGTGTGATTAGTGTGTAATAGTGATGCTGTGGTGATGATCTGTTGTAGAGTGTGTAATAAGTGTGTAATAGTGATGCTGTGGTGATGATCTGTTGTAGAGTGTGATTAGTGTGTAATAGTGATGCTGTGGTGATGATCTGTTGTAGAGTGTAATAAGTGTGTAATAGTGATGCTGTGGTGATGATCTGTTGTAGAGTGTGATTAGTGTGTAATAGTGATGCTGTGGTGATGATCTGTTGTAGAGTGTGATTAGTGTGTAATAGTGATGCTGTGGTGATGATCTGTTGTAGAGTGTGATTAGTGTGTAATAGTGATGCTGTGGTGATGATCTGTTGTAGAGTGTGATTAGTGTGTAATAGTGATGCTGTGGTGATGATCTGTTGTAGAGTGTGATTAGTGTGTAATAGTGATGCTGTGGTGATGATCTGTTGTAGAGTGTGATTAGTGTGTAATAGTGATGCTGTGGTGATGGTGATCTGTGTGCAGGTGATTCAGGCTGTGGGGAAATCCTTCCACCCGGACTGTTTTCACTGTGTAATCTGTAAACACAGCCTGCAGGGGGCGCTATTCAGCGTTGATGCTGAAAATCAGATATACTGCATTAAAGACTTCCAGAGGTGAGACCCTTTATATTACCTACAGTTAATTAATGAACACATTTATTTAATATTACATTAATCAAACTGGAGTCACACCATCTAAACTGATCTGATACGGTTTAAAACCTGAATCCAGATTAAAATATAATCCATAATGTTATCAGTAGAGGATCTAGGATTTTAAAGGGGCCACAAAATTATTTATATATTATAGATTCATGTGGATTTGTTATAGATTTTTATGAATTTTCTGGATTTTGTTTAGATTTGTGTGGATCTTTTTATATATTTTCCGTGGATTTTTTAATGGATTTTAGTGGATGATTTATGGACTTTTGTTAATTTATTAAAGCTTATATTTTTGTGTGTAAAACTTGTTTAAATTGTTTAATTTCGTTCCAAATAAGTTTTACACAAAAATATAAAACACAAATATCTCCTTCCCAATTTTACCTGCATTTTTACCGTATACAGACAAAACTTTCTCAAAAATTCAGCATTTTATTCATTTTTAAACCATTTTTATTTTTTCACAAATACTATCAGTTAAAAACATCTGAGCTTACATAAGCTTTAATCACACTGAACATATCTATTTATCTCATTACAGTTAGTGTAAGACAGATGAGTGACAGGACAGGGGAACTTCAGGGGGCCAATCAGATTTCAGCTGTAGCCTGTGTCCCTGTAGCCCCGCCCCCAGAACCTCCAGACAGTGGTATGTGTTTGTGTTTGATGGATTTGCTGCAGAGCTGGTCTGAACTTGCCTGCTGTAAAAATACAAAACCAACAAACAGAGAGAAGAGAAACGTCCAGAAGATCAGAACTAAACACACAGAGACCATCGGGTACAGGGGAGGGGAATCAATAACTAGCTACAGCTGTAGGTGATCAGAATTCAGGTGATAGCGAGCATTATTATTATTATTATTATTATTATGATTATATATGATATATTTCAGGTCTGTTGCTGCAGTCTGTAATGCGTGTGGAATGCTGATCCTGCCCCCTGAGGTATTTCTGATCTGAATTTTATTGATTAAATCATTAATAAATGATTATAAATCATATTCTGTACAGAATCAGGTATAATAATAAGCGTATGTTTGTGTGTGATTGTTGTGTTTAGGGATGTGCTGAAACTGTACGAGTGGAGTCCAGGAATCAGAGCTATCACCCAGAATGCTTTCAGTTCATCTATAATCAAAGTGCTGTAAATAAATCCTGAATTTAAGATTATATAATAAAGATAATAGGGATATATTATACAGGTTTTCAACATTAAATCAGATCTTTCTGTGTTAAATTCCTGTTCTGATTTAACTCTCTTCAGCACTAAATGATGTTCTGTGCCTTTATTTATAGAATAGAATAGAATAGAATTAAGCTTTAATATTACGCCAAAGCAACACATTTTTCCTTGGTTTCATCGTAAAATGGACAATTAAATAACAAACACATCCACATAACAAACAAACACAGACAATAATGAATTAATAACAATACAATAAATAACAAACATATACATTATACAGTAAAGATAGACTTCTGGTGATGTTAACGTTTCCCTCAGTCCTGTTACCAAAACTCATGTAACATTTAAAAAACATGTTTAAAAACAAGTCCATTAATTCCTTTGATTTTCTCTCAAGAAAGTCTTTATTTTAAAGAAATGTTTGACTGCATGTTCAAATAACTGATATTTATACAACAGTTAGTTCCGACCTCACAATCTGATTGGTTGAGAAGTGACCTAGCCGTGATGAAATTCGTGATAACATCACGGCCTTCTCACACTAAACCTGTATCACTCCGCCGACGCGTTGCCGAGTAACGGTGTATATACACAGGACACCCGCAGCAGCGTTAGCTTAGCACAGACTAGCGCTCAGCCGCGGCACGCTCACCCGCTGCGCTGGCTCGTCTTTCGTGGAAAAAAGGGAACGAAAATCGCTCGGTTAATACCGTCTTACAGCCAGAACGCTAACCAGCCAGGCTAGGCTAAGCTAAGCTAATGCTGAGCTAAAGGAATCTACGCTAACCTAACCACAGTCCAGCCGGCTAGCTAAAACCACTAACACCACCCAGCAAAAATAAGCAGAAATGCTATTTCGCAGTTTTCACCTGAGGACGACTCCACGGAGCAGGAGAGGAGAGTATTAGCGTTATTTCACGCTCCTAATGTTACCATCTTCACTTATTCCCTATTCTGATTTCAAGCTAACGTTCGTGGTGTTAGTCTGTATGAACCATACACTGTTTTGTAGTTAAGTTTCAGTTCTGTTACAGTTTTGTGGAACTACTTTTTGGCGGAAGGCTCAGTCCATATTAAAGCATATTCAAACTGAATTTATTAAAGTTCTTCGATTTATTTTCTGTATTTATTTATTAAAAAAGTAACTGTTGTATAAAAGCAATAGAACACACGACCAAGAGAAAACCCAAACCTGAAATTGATCAAATTTATTATTATTAATAAATTATTATTATTATTATTATTATTATTATTATTATTATCCTGCAATGTGTTAAACAAATGGATAAATGATGAATCAAACAGAATTGGAAAAAGTGGTTTACATCAACTTATATTTACATTAATAAATCAATAATCCAGGGGACAATACTCATTCCTGTTACTGGAACTCATTCCTGTTACTTTTTATGTTTCGAGTAACAGGACTGAAAGTAACAGGAATTAGGTTTTAGCATAGAATTAGCAAACACATTAAATAAAATAGCTAAATGGTAATAGCATGCTATGCTAATAACATGAGGACACTGAGCACATTCTAGAGATTGTTCCCAAAAGTTTGTATTTTAAAAATAAACCAATAAGATGTAAGAATGAATGTAGGTAACAGGACTGAGTGTTGAGATTGAGCTCCTCAGTCATCGTTACAATAAGATCAAATATACAGAAAAAAAAAACTAATGAGGAACTTAATTCTGATCTTCCCATGATCTTCAGAACCAGAACCAGCTGATGATGTCACTTCCTGTTGTAGAATGTTCCAGATGTTTCAGATGATCAGGGTAATGTGTTACAGTAACAGGACTGAGTGAAACAACAACAGGGACACAACTAAAATGTGTATTTTATAACTTAAATATTCTAATATATATAGTATTATATGTTATATATATATTATATATATGGATTTATTATGAGTGGGATTTGGAGTTACACAACAATGCAAAAAAATGTATACATCTCTGAAGGATTTTAATATTTATATTTGATGGTAAAGTTTATAGTTAGAGAGTGGAGAGAATGGGTAACAAATGCTATATTTTCAGTGTTTTAAGTAGTTTTTATTAATGTTTTAATTACATATTTTACTTTTGCAATTAGGTCAATATACAAAACACTATGATTAATAATAAAATGTGTTTTAAAGTTATTTTGTGTTCACATTTATTCATGTAATTTCCTGGGGACAGAAATGTCATATATATATGTGTGAATGTTTGCGAGAGCTTTTTTTAGCGTGAGGTCTATATGAGTCTGTATAGTGATCACTCTCCTCTCGGTTATTTCGGTGCTGTTTGGTGTTTTGCATGCTCTCCACACCCTCCCGTATTTATCTCACGCATGTTTAAACAGTAAAGTGAAGCCGGCAGGTATCAGATGAACTGTCTGAACTGCATTCTGAGCTGCAGACAGGTTTCCTGTTCAACCGGTAAACAGATCACATCTGATTTTACATTCTTTCACTGTTTTTTACTGAAAAGCGTCACAGAGATCCCAGACTGCAGCCGAAACATGATCCTGGAGAGCCTCCAACCAGGTCAACACCCAGAGACATTCCAGAGTCATCACCGAATATAATAACTCAAAATAACACCTCATATCTCACACATATAACTTATATAACTACAGTACATTTATACAGATCTGAATAAAAAATAGAGATCAAAAAAATGAAACGATGAATATAATCAAGAGGAAGATGGATGATCACAAGCCATCAAACCACCAAACTGAACTGCTTGAATTTTTACACCAGGAGTAAAGCAGCATAAAGTTATCCAAAAGCAGTGTGTAAGACTGGTGGAGGAGAACATGATGCCAAGATGCATGAAATTAAAACTGTGATTAAAAACCAGGGTTATTCCACCAAATATTGATTATTTCTGAACTCTTAAAACTTTATGAATATGAACTTGTTTTCTTTGTATTATTTGAGGTCTGAAAGCTCTGCATCTTTTTTTGTTATTTCAGTCATTTCTCATTTTCTGTAAATAAATGCTCTAAATGAGAATATTTTTATTTGTAATTTGGGAGAAATGTTGTCTGTAGTTTATAGAATAAAACAACAATGTTCATTTTACTCAAACATAAACCTATAAATAGTAAAATCAGAGAAACTGATTCAGAAACTGAAGTGATCTCTTCATTTTAAACACAGAACAAGCATAACATTATGACTTTGTCTTTTAATCAAATTATCAATCTTACTTTAGAATTCTACTGATCATATAGGACACTGTAGTTGTATAATAATTAAAAATAACTTAAAATACTTAAAATTTCATATACAAAAGGTACACATACTGTACTGTACACATAAATGTGTGTTTCTTTTGGTAAAGGACAGCTTAAAGGAGAACTCCTGTGTGAAATGGACTTTGTTAAATGTGATATTATTTATTGTGATTAAATTAAAGATGGCGGTGCTGGAGATTTATCTACACTATGGGATGTAAACAGTGTTTTTTAATAATCTTCTTGTTCAGTTTTAAAGCTCTAAATGTCTGGTTTTAAATATCAGGACTCTCCAGATTCTACCAGTGAAGTGTGGAGCTACTTTGAGCTGAATAACGGTGTAAAAAGTGATTTATCTGCAGGGTAAAATATGCCCCATATCACTCATTCTAAAGCCTGTTTGGGTAAAGAGCAGAAAATACTGGATGTTAGAAAACTGCAGGAGAGCGGAGGAGAGATATTCAACACAGATAACAACTTTATATCAGGTTTTAATAAATACAACCAGAGTACATTTCACACCAGAGTTCTAATTTAAGGCCACCAGTTATTTCTCCTCTACAGAAATGCTGTTAAACTTCATGCAAACCCGACTCTCCTCCTCCTGTATCAGCAGAAACTCCCCCGCGAGGATCAGGACTCTTATTTTACTGTCTGTGACTCAGGCTGATTTACATTTACCTGAGAACTCTGATGTCGGAGCAGGAAGTGATGAAACACCTGAGTCAACAGTGTTCCAGAAAAACATTCCCATCATTTTACGCTGTTTCTAAAAAACTCCACAAGTGGTTTGACGTTCATTTTCATGCAGCTTTATTCAGGGCATGTCAGTGTGTCTTTGCTATCGTAACATCGGGAAAAGTACACCTTGTGTGAGCCTAAGAGCAAAGCATGTACTAATTCTCTTAATTAATGATGGTTGTGGTTAATTAAATTTGTGCGTAGCATGAAATAATAAACCAATCAGAGTCATCATTCTCTTTAAGAGTAGATCAGGTGAGCTCTGTCTTTGGTGGATTGCTATTGTAACGGTGCAGCTACCTGGACGTGTCCAACAAACTCTTCTCAGCAGAGGAAACTGTTATTTTCTGTTTTACCTTTTTATTATGATTTTTTTTACCATTTACTTTCTTTATAATCTTTTTAATATAAGCTACTTAATATTTTTGTCTTGTCTATTTTCTATTTGTGTTTGTTATTTTTGTTATTCTAAATATTATTCTCTTCATTTGACTGCTTAAAATAGTTTTTTTATCATTTTATTTTAAACATTTTTCCCATTTTTTCTCCCTAATTTACACGACCAATTGAAGACAAGCACATGCCTCCTCCAATACATGTGAAGTCAGACTCCGCCTCTTTTTGAACCTCTTTTGTCGAGTAGCATCACAGCGCTAACGCTCGGAGGAAAGCACAGCGACTCGGTTCTGATACATCAGCTCACAGACGCAGCCTTGTGCTGATCCACATCACCCTAGGAGTGATGAGGGGAAAGAGAGAGCACCATCTACTGTACTGTACCCACCCAGAGAGAGCAAGAGAGAGCCAACTGTCCTCTCCCAGGACTCCGGCAGCTAATGGCAAGCTGCATGATCGGGATTCGAACCAATGGTCTCTCGATCATAGTGGCAGCGCTTTAGTCCACTAGATCATTTGAAGCCCCATAAAAAAAATGATTTCAAAATGTTAGCCTGAACTTTTCTTCTGAATTAGTTATGAAGTTATTTCTTCTTAATTCAATCTTACATTGTTTTTTTTATGCTTTTATATTTTATTTTTATTGCTTTGTTGTTATATATATAGTTTTGTTGACATATAATAAGTTATAGGTATAGGTATAGATATTATTTTAATTTTAGTTTTAGTGCCTTTAAGTTGTAAATGCAGGGCATGTAAATGAGAGTAACCTCAGTGTATTACTGAGTGAAAATAAAGGTTTATTGATTGATTGATTGATTAATGATTGCTATTTATGTAAATGTAGGTCAGGATGTTTCTGAATGATTACTGATGAAGGAAGTTTCGTAATTAGAATATTAGTGAATGGATGTCTATAGAGGGGGGGGGATAATGATAATACAGAATAATGATGTTTTTACTCCAGTCCAGTCATGTTTTCCACTCCTGCTTTCTGATGACGGTTTTTTCCCGTAAATCAAATCCAACAGTTTCTGAGTCACACCGACACGATTTCACCACCACGTGAAAATTTACACACTGATGAATTTCCACTGACTGTAAAACTGCTCACAGACCTCCTCTGCTGAAACACACTGATCATTCAAAGCTTTTATAATCACTTTATCTGATTTTGTTGGAGTAACTGTTTCTACTGTTCAGAGAAGATATTCTCACTACATTACACTGTAAAGAACACTCTGATATGTGAAATAGTAACGAGCTGGAAACAACTAGCCAGTAGATAATTTTACATTATGCATTTTATTATTCATACCAATCATACATTTATACAAAATAATACAATTAACACAGTAATACACAGCTTTAAAATACAGAACTGCATTAATCTTCCTCTGCTTTCAAGCAACAAACCAAATGTTTTATTATTACATATTTCAGTAACATACTGTACCTTATTTTCATCTATTTATTTGTTTATTTATTTTTAATATAAAGTTACAAAGCATATCTACACCAATTACATTGAGACGTGCAGGTGGGTCATAAATAAATACATGTATATGTGCAAAAGTACCTATTTGGATGTTATACAACATTGTTTTAAAAGCTTCTTTGCTCTAAAATTATGATTCAATTTTGATTCAAATAATCAGCTTGTTACCAAAAGTCAAAATAGAAAGTTATATGTGATATATCCACAGGGACTACAAAGCTTTCAAAAATTATATATTTTTCTCACCAAAAATTTTAGTGCCATATAGTGTGTCAGGTCTTTTGTCTGTCTGGTTCTCATGTCTGTGTTATTCTCAGGGCTGTGTTTCTTTCCCAGTGTTTTTCCACTGACCTGTGTTCATTCGTAGCTCCGCCCCTTCGTCCCAGGTGTTTCCTGTTTCCTGTGTGTGTGCACCTCTATTTAAGGTCCGTGTTCCATTTCCCCGGTGTCGATCCATGTACGTTTATCGTCTGTCAGTGCTCCATGTTTTCCCCAGTTTCCTCAGTCCTGTTGTTAAATAAATCCCTTTTTGTTTGCATATGCGTCCGCCTCCGCGTCCTCCCTGCACCCCAAACCTGACATAGTGTTAAAATCATAAAGTGTAAAATAATTATAAACAATGAAGGAGCTGTTTTTGCCATATATTTAATTTATAGTTGAATTTATTGTCAACATTTTAAAACTTTTATTAAGTACACGGGTGACAAATACATTTTATTTGATTATTTTTGTATAACTTATATTTAGTAAAACAACAACACCACTGCCCTGAACATAAAAAAGATCATCATAAAAAAAAATCAATACATAAAGAATATTAATAATAATCTGTTAAACACTCATAGAGAACTAACCCGCTTAATGATACTCTTTACCAAACTCATACTAAATATCTCCACATAAATTAATCCATATAACTGTAATGTATAAATAGAGTATTTAGGTGGTGATTTGTTTAGTAAGTAAGGAAGTTTCTCCTCTCAGTGTAGTGTAGTTAGCATTAGCTGTGTAGTTATCGTTAGCAGTGTAGCTAGCATTAGCAGTGTAGCTAACAGAGCAGAAACACAATAAACACCAAGTTAAAGTTTATTAATAAACTCTACTGTAATAAACTGAATAAATGAAGCTTTTAACTCCACTTTTCCCCTCAGTTACATCTTCACCCACACAGACTGACTGTTTACCACCTGAAACACACCAGCTATAAAACACTAGCTTAGCGTTAGCACACTGAGCACCACTAGCATACGACCGCTAAGCTAAAATACTTTAGTGAATTTGTAGTGAATGATTGTATACGGGTTCAGTGCTGTTGTTGGTGATATGATTTCTGTAACAGATGATGGAAGCAGGTTGGATTATGGTAAACAAACAGACGCTGATTTGGACTTTTGTCCTTCTAACTTCCAGACGGTTAGCCTAGCCGCTACAGCGCTACACACCAACCAGCCTCTAGAACTGCCTTTATGTTTTAAATACAATAAAGTTTTTATTTACTTTTCTTGATCAGTTTATTTAACTGAACTGTTCTCTGGAAGAGCCGTAAAACTCATCATTCAGAGTTTAATCAGCATTTCACCAATTAAGGAACCCCGTCTAACCGCAGGGTGCGGCCAGAGTTCAACACCGTTACACAACCACAGTGGCAGCCGCTCCAACTGTACCGCACTGCTCACTACTGCCAAAATACCACACCAACAAACTACCACACCAACAAACTACCACACCAACAGACTACCACACCAACAAACTACCACACCAACAAACTACCACACCAACAGACTACCACACAAACAAACTACCACAACGACAAACAACCACACGAACAAACTACCACACCAACAGACTACCACACCAACAAACTACCACACCAACAAAATACCACACCAACAAACTACCACACCAACAGACTACCACACCAACAAACTACCACACCAACAGACTACCACACCAACAAACTACCACACCAACAAAATACCAGACCAACAAACTACCACACCAACAAACTACCACACCAACAGACTACCACACCAACAAACTACCACACCAACAAACTACCACACCAACAGACTACCACACCAACAAACTACCACACCAACAGACTACCACACCAACAAACTACCACACCAACAAAATACCACACCAACAAACTACCACACCAACAAACTACCACACCAACAGACTACCACACCAACAAACTACCACACCAACAAACTACCACACCAACAGACTACCACACCAACAAACTACCACACCAACAAAATACCACACCAACAAACTACCACACCAACAAACTACCACACCAACAGACTACCACACCAACAAACTACCACACCAACAGACTACCACACCAACAAACTACCACACCAACAAAATACCACACCAACAAACTACCACACCAACAAACTACCACACCAACAGACTACCACACCAACAAACTACCACACCAACAGACTACCACACAAACAAACTACCACAACGACAAACAACCACACGAACAAACTACCACACCAACAAACTACCACACCAACAAAATACCACGCCAACAAACTACCACACCAACAAACTGCCACATCAACAAACTACCACACCAACAAACTACCACACCAACAAACTACCACACCAACAGACTACCACACCAACAAACTACCACAACGACAAACAACCACACGAACAAACTACCACACCAACAAAATACCACGCCAACAAACCACCACACCAACAAACTACCACACCAACAAACTACCACACCAACAGACTACCACACCAACAAACTACCACACCAACAAAATACCACACCAACAGACTACCACACCAACAAACTACCACACCAACAAAATACCACACCAACACACTACCACACCAACAAACTACCACACCAACAAAATACCACACCAACAGACTACCACACCAACAAAATACCACACCAACAAAATACCACACCAACAAACTACTATGCCAACAGATTACTACACTGGCCAAAAACACTAAAACAACTAGCAAACTACCACGGCTACAAATTACCGCACTGCCAGAAACACTACAACTACCAAACTACTACAAAATCTACCAAACTATCACATTGCCAGAAACACTACGACAAATACCAAACTACTACAACTACTAAACTACCCCACCTGCAACCTACCACACCACCAGAAACACCACAATTACAAACCTACAGCACTGCCAGAAACACCACAACTACAAACCTACAGCACTGCCAGAAACACCACAACTACAAACCTACAACACTGCCAGAAACACCACAATTACAAACCTACAGCACTGCCAGAAACACCACAACTACAAACCTACAACACTGCCAGAAACACCACAACTACAAACCTACAACACTGCCAGAAACACCACAACTACAAACCTACAACACTGCCAGAAACACCACAACTACAAACCTACAGCACTGCCAGAAACACCACAACTACAAACCTACAACACTGCCAGAAACACCACAACTACAAACCTACAACACTGCCAGAAACACCACAACTACAAACCTACAGCACTGCCAGAAACACCACAACTACAAACCTACAACACTGCCAGAAACACCACAACTACAAACCTACAGCACTGCCAGAAACACCACAACTACAAACCTACAACACTGCCAGAAACACCACAACTACAAACCTACAGCACTGCCAGAAACACCACAACTACAAACCTACAGCACTGCCAGAAACACCACAACTACAAACCTACAGCACTGCCAGAAACACCACAGCTACAAACCTACAACACTGCCAGAAACACCACAACTACAAACCTACAGCACTGCCAGAAACACCACAACTACAAACCTACAACACTGCCAGAAACACCACAACTACAAACCTACAGCACTGCCAGAAACACCACAACTACAAACCTACAGCACTGCCAGAAACACCACAACTACAAACCTACAGCACTGCCAGAAACACCACAGCTACAAACCTACAACACTGCCAGAAACACCACAACTACAAACCTACAGCACTGCCAGAAACACCACAACTACAAACCTACAACACTGCCAGAAACACCACAACTACAAACCTACAGCACTGCCAGAAACACCACAACTACAAACCTACAGCACTGCCAGAAACACCACAGCTACAAACCTACAACACTGCCAGAAACACCACAACTACAAACCTACAGCACTGCCAGAAACACCACAACAACAACCAAACTACGACACCCACACTGCCGGAAACACTACAACTACCAAACTACTACAAAAACTACCACACCTGTAACCTACCACATTGCCAGAAACACTACAACAACTACCAAACCACTACACCAACTAGCAAACTACCACAACAACAAACTATTACACTACCAAAATGCTACACTGCCAAACTACCACACCAATGAGCTACCACACTGCCATACTATCACTTTGCCAGAACCACTACAACAGCTACTAAACCCCTACACTAACTAACTACCATGCTAAGAAACTAACACAACAACTACCACCAGAGTATCACACTACCACACCACCAACCATCACACTGCCAAACCTCACTCGCTCTCCTGGTTTGCCATGTTTTTTTGATGCTGTAAATGTAATGATGAAATGGGTGATAATGATAATAAAAGTGATAATGGTGATAAATGCGATAATGACGATACATGTGATAAAGGTGATACATGTGATAATAACTGTGATAAATGTGATAACGATGATACATGTGATAATGGTGATAAATGGGATAATAATGGTGATACATGTGATAATAACTGTGATAAATGTGATAATGATGATACATGTGATAATGGTGATAAATGCGATAATGACGCTACATGTGATCAAGGTGATACATGTGATAATAACTGTGATAAATGTGATAATGGTGATAAATGGGATAATAATGGTGATAAATGGGATAATAATGGTGATACATGTGATAATAATGGTGAAAAATGGGATAATAATGTGATGAATGTGATAATAATGATGATAAATGTGATAATAATGGTGATAAATGTGATAATAATGTGATGAATGTGATAATAATGGTGATAAATGTGATAATAATGTGATGAATGTGATAATAATGATGATAAATGTGATAGTGATGATAAATGTTATAATAATGGTGATAAATGTGATAATGATGAATGTGATGGTGGTGATAGGTGTAATAAGGTATTAAATGCAGTGTAATTGGTTGTTGTTTGTGAACAGAAGCAGTATTCAGTGTAAAACTGTGAACAATGGGTCGACTCACTGTGACTGGAAGCTGATGTGATTGGTGACGGGTGGTGATGGGGACAAGAGGTCACGTGACTACACCAGAATATTCAGCCTAAAATAAAAATAGGTTTTAGTTTTTAACAACAGCAAACACAGATATACAGAGGATTCAGATCAGCTGAGGTTCTTTCAGAACTCTTTAATCTCTTTAATCTCTCTGATCTTCTCTGATATTCCTCAGAACTGTATCAGAGTAAAGAGAAACTGATACAGCATCCGCCACCATGAGGGATCTGCTCACTTCCACTTTCATCTTCATACACTTTCTGAATGAGGCCTGTGCTCAAAGAGTCATAAAAACCACTTCTAACATTTAGAAATGTATATATATATATATATATATATATATACTGTATATATGGTTTATCTGGTCACCCAATAAGCTCACACTGGCTTACCAGACTATAAGTCAGTGTTATGTTTTACTGGTGATCTTGTATATGCTGTTATTTAAATCACAAAAGAGCTATCTATCTATACAGTTCTGGAGAAAATAAGAGACCACTTCAGTTTCTGAATCAGTTTCTCTGATTTTGCTATTTATAGGTTTATATTTGAGTAAAATGAACATTGTTGTTTTATTCTATAAACTACAGACAACATTTCTCCCAAATTCCAAATAAAAATATTCTCATTTAGAGCATTTATTTACAGAAAATGAGAAATGACTGAAATAACAAAAAAGATGCAGAACTTTCAGACCTCAAATAATGCAAAGAAAACAAGTTCATATTCATAAAGTTTTAAGAGTTCAGAAATAATCAATATTTGGTGGAATAACCCTGATTCTTAATCACAGTTTTTTTTCATGCATCTTGTCATCATGTTCTCCTCCACCAGTCTTACACACTGCTTTTGGATAACTTTATGCTGCTTTACTCCTGGTGTAAAAATTCAAGCAGTTCAGTTTGGTGGTTTGATGGTTTGTGATCATCCATCTTCCTCTTGATTATATTCCAGAGGTTTTTAATTTGGTAAAATCAAAGAAACGCATCATTTTTAAGGCAAGGCAAGGCAAGTTTATTTATATAGCACCTTTCATACACGGTCATTCAAAGTGCTTTACAAGTTAGAAAATACACAGAGAAATCAAATAAAAAAAAACATGTAAAAGATTAACAGTAAAAATGGAAATAAAAACTAAAATAAGAATAAAGCATGATTGATTAAAACATGATTAAAACAAAGAGGATTAAATTAAAAACATGTAAAAGAACAACAAGGAATTAATAAGAATAAAGCATGAATAAAACATGATATAAAAGTGCCGTTACAGAATAAAAGTGGGCGGAGCTGCAGTGTTTTAAGCTGAGCTGAAGGCCTGATCAAACATGTAGGTTTTCAGTCTGGATTTAAACATGTTTAGTGTTGGAGCTCTTCTAATGCTCTCTGTTAACTGGTTCCATTTAAGAGCAGCGTAGCAGCTAACCGCTAAACGCTGCCTCTCCGTGTTTAGTTTTTACTTTAGGCGGCTCTAGCTGAGCAGTTCCTGATGATCTGAGAGTTCTGCTCGGCTCATACTGCTGGAGCACATCAGATAAATATGCTGGTCATTCACCATTAACACATTTATACACCAGTAACAGAACCTTAAAGTCTATTCTGTAACACACTGGTATCCAGTGTAGGGATGTAAGGATGGGCGTGATGAACTCTGCTGCTGAATTCTGAATCAGCTGAAGCTGTTTGATGGTCTTTTTTGGGAGTCCAGTTAGGAGTCCATTACAGTAATCAATCCTACTAGAAATGAAGGCGTGGATGAATTTCTCCAGATCTGATTTAGACAGAAAATCTCTGATCTTATTGATGTTCTTTAGGTGATAAAATGCTGATTTGGTGACGGCTTTGACGTGACTGTTAAAAGTGAGATCAGAGTCCATTTGTACACCAAGATTACGCACTAGTTCTTTAGATTTTAGACTTTTTGAATCCAGATAGGCAGCTAGTCTGTGCCTCTCATTACTATTCCCAAATAAAATAATCTCTGTTTTATCTTTATTTAACTGCAGAAAGTTCTGTCCCATCCATTTATTTATCTGCTCAAGGCATTTACACAGTGAGTCAATGGGACCATAGTTGTTTGGGCAGAGGGCCATGTAGATCTGAGTGTCATCTGCATAGCTGTGGTAAGATATCCCATAGTCACGCATGATTTCACCCAGAGGAATCATATATAAATTAAATAAGAGTGGCCCAAGAATTGAACCCTGGGGTACACCACAGGTCACTGGCGCAGTCTCAGAAACATTATTTTCCATTTCCACAAAGTATTTCCTTCCTTGAAGGTATGAACTGAACCATTTTAGGACAGTTCCAGAAATTCCAACCCGGTTCTCAAGTCTATCTATGAGAATGTTGTGGTCAATGGTGTCAAAAGCAGCACTGAGATCCAGCAGTAGTAGAATAGACATTTTTCCTGAGTCTGTGTTTAAGCGAATGTCATTGATAACCTTAATAAGCGCAGTCTCAGTACTATGATTGGGCCGGAAACCTGACTGAAATTGATCTAGACAGTTATTTATGGACAGGAAGTGCATAACTTGCTTGAAGACAATTTTTTCAATTATTTTTCCAATGAATGGTAGATTAGAGATTGGTCTGTAATTGTTCAATAAGTTTGTATCTAAATTTTTCTTTTTTAAGAGAGGCTTCACAACGGCTGTTTTTAATGCATTTGGGAAAACACCTGACATGAGTGAGGTATTTACAATTTGAAGAATGTCTGCTGATATTGAGTAAAAAACATTCTTTAAAAACTTGGTTGGTAATGTATCAAGACTGCAGGTGGATGATTTGAGGTGACTCACTGTATCAATTAAAACTTCTTCATTAATAGTGCTAAACTGGCACATGTTGACTATGATGCTTTTGCATGGTTTTGGAGAGCACATGGGCTCCTTGGTGAATAGAGATGTACTGATGGCTTGTCTGATATTGTGGATTTTAGTATTAAAAAATTTAGCAAACTCATTACATCTCTCAGTTGAAACTAGCTCAGGGGTCATATATATAGGTGAGTTAGTTAGTCTGTCAACCACAGTGAAAAGAACTTTGCTATTGTTAATATTATTGTTAATAATGCTGGAGAAGTAGGTTTGTCTACATGTGCACATTATTTTATTGTAATCACGCAATCTATCTTTAAAAAATTTCTTTGTGAATGTGAAGCTTGGTTTTACGCCATCTGCGCTCAGCCTTTCTGCATTCTCTCTTTTGGAGCTGAACTGCAGCATCATTTCTCCATGGTGCTTTCTGCTTGCATGGCATGGTTTTAACTCTAACTGGTGCAATCTCATCTAAAACTCTAGCAGTTTTTGAGTTAAAACTATCCAGCAGAGTATCTACAGAGTCTGATGGTTTGCATGGTGCAGAGCACACTTTGCTCACAAAAAGTTCAGCTGTCATGTCATTTATCTGCCTTTTCTTGTACCTAATCTGTCTGGTTTCACTGTGTATTGAAGTCCACATTTCAAAGAAGACACAGTAGTGATCTGACAGTGCAACATCCTTAATAGAGGCTGATATGTTGAGACCCTTCGAAATAACCAAATCCAGGGTGTGACCATGGCAGTGTGTGCTTCCAGTCACATGCTGAGAGAGTTCAAAAGAGTCAAATACATCATAGAGTTCTCTGGCATAATTATCCTTGGAATTATCAATATGAATGTTAAAATCACCAGCAATAATAAAATGATCAAATTCAGTAGAAATAAAAGACAGCATATCTGTAAAATCATCAATAAAATCAGCATTGTACCTTGGAGGCCTGTAGACAATTATTAGTAATATTCTTGGTGTCCCTTTTAAAACTGCACCTAAATATTCAAAAGATGTGAAATCACCAAGTGATAACTGCTTGCATTGGAAAGTATCATCAAACAGCATAGCTACACCTCCACCTTTCTTGCCGGTACGTGAGACATTTAAAAAGTTAAAGTTTGGTGGAGCCGACTCAATTAATACACTTTCAGCACTACAAGAATTTAACCATGTCTCTGTTAAAAACAGAAAATCAAGCCCATAATTTGTAATAAAATCATTAATTAGATAGGACTTGTTTGTAAGAGATCTGATATTTAGCAGAGCTAACTTAATAACCTGTGTGTTTTGTTCCAAAGCCTGTGGGTTACAATTTATATACTGCAAGTTGGATATATTCACATTATGTGACCTATACTCTCTGTTCTTTCTGCTTCTGATAAGAACTGGAATGGGGGAGATAACTGGCACACAGGGTCCGTACTTGTTTTGAAAACATGTACTGCTGACTTCACCACTGTAGCAGCACGGACCCAAAAGATATCAGTTTGCTGGATTACTTGTGGCGGCCTCTTCCCTTATGGTGGAGGGAGGTGGGAGGGGCTCCTGCTGGTGAAGAAGTGGAGAGCGGAGCAGTCTGTCCGGTGGTTTAGGAGCTTGTCTCTTCTTTTTGGGTTGTGGGGGGAGTTTGTTTAATACTTCCTCATGTTCATGTTCACTGGGCTTCATTTTGGTCCCCTTTTCTAACTCCTTGATTGGGGAGTGTAGTGGTGGTGAGGATGGGGGTTGCTGGGTCCGTGAGGCAGTAGGTGACTGTGGAGGAGAAGTTGTGCTGATTTTCCGCTGTACCTGAGGACTCGCTGACAGAGAAAGCGTCAGTCTTGTCCCTGCAGATACCAGCTTCTCCATGGTTGCTGGGAAGTTCAGGTGGGGTGATGATGGGGTGGAGATGGAGGATGATGATGATGAGGTGGAGATGGAGGATGGTGTGGAGTGTTCATGCAGTTGCGGTGTTTCCGGCAGCTGATACAGCAGAACATGGCTCCCGTCCGATAACTCCGCAGTCTCTGTGGGGGAGGATGTTGTGTCTCTGTAGTGCAGACAGTGTCCTTGGGTGTTAAAGCTGACGTGTCTTCACCAGTGGGAACAGAGAAGTTGCACAGAGAAAAAATGAAGTTCTCTGACAGGAATTTGACTCCCCTCTTGTTGGTGTGCAGTCCATCTCTCCTGAAAAACTCTCTCTTCCCAAAAAACAGATTGAAATTGTCAATGAAGTTCAGTCCGTTTGACCTGCAGGTTTTCTGAAGCCATATGTTTAAAGCCAGCAGCCTAGAGAACATATTGCAGCCTCTTGCAGGTAGAGGACCACTGATGAATGTCTGGATGTTGAACTTGCGCAGTGTGGTAAAAAGATCATTCCCTTTTTAACACCTCAGACTCCTCTTTCCTTGTATCGTTCTTTCCAACATGAACAATGATCCGTTTCACTGTTCTGTATTCAGCCAGTAGTGTTGGAAGCTTCTCATTCAGTTCAGAAACTGTGATGTTTGGCTCACATCGAACGATGAGTTTCTGATTATTTTTCATGCCATGAACAGAGTCATCCCCCAAAACAAGGGTGTCTGCTGTGGCCCCAGCCTGGAGCCCTGTGGCTCTCCTGGGGTGTTTTGAATGGCTGAATCTTCTGGTTCTTTCTGTATCATACTGGCTGGTATTAGGAAAGTCATTGAGGTCTTTCAGTGGCTCAAATCTATTTTGCAAACTAAGTGACTGGAACTGATTTCCTCTGGCTCTGTGCTCTGATCTCCGAGCAATAGCTTTAGCATTAGCATTAGCCAGATGTGCTATGTTAGCAGGAGTGGAGGATACTACAGAGCTGTATGTGGCATGGCGTTTGGGTTTAGCTCCAATGCGAACCCATTGCTGGTTTTGCCCATATCTTTCAGCTGTACTCACATTAGGGATGTCCACATGATCTGCTGGTCCAGTTCTGTTCGTCTCCACTGCTCGCTGCTCCATTAAAATCCCTGCCCGTTGTCCGCTAGCGCAGAAATGCCAGTCCTTAAACTCTGATAACAAGGACCGAAAATTTGTTTCCAAAACAGTCATTCTTTGTAGAAGATTGTAGCAGTTCTGGCAGCACTGGTGCTCTGAACCCACACAAGGAGGCATCTTGCAGATTTCTTCTTAAGTACTCTACAGGAACTTTTCTGATTCCTGTGCCTATGGCTCTACTATAAAATGTCCAAAAGAAACTAGAAAAAAATAAAATAAGAAACAAAATATGGTAGTGCTAGTGCTAATCTAAATAATGAGCTCAGACACTGTAGCTCGAAAATATCTGAAAATAAAGAAAAGTATGAAAGATAGCAGAGATAGCAGAGCTAAGCAGAGAAGCGTCTGAACGGCACAGAAGCAGGAAGCAAATGCAAATGAAGTGAAATCTTATTTTTTTCCAGAGCTGTATATCTGGTATATTGAGCTACAAGTAGTAAGTCTGTGTACTAAACACAAATATAAATTATTATAAATATCAGAAAAGTATAACTTATAGTAACTAATAGTTACTGTGCATATATTTGATATATATTATTTTATAGTTACTATGCAAATTGCACTTTTTTATATGTTAGTTGTTATGGGATGTGGCATTTTTTTTGCAAGTGTTCAAATGGAACATTATTTTAGTGATATAAAGTGTGGGTGAGGTTTTGCTCAGTATGTGTGCGCAGTAGTTCCTGTAGTTTTTAGTCGAGGTGATTGTTACTGTGGTTTAGAGGTGTTGGGTCGTGAGGGGGTGATATGTGGTGGGTTCATTTTGCTTTGGCCTCTAAATGCCCTGATCTAGTGGAAAACAAGAACAAGGCAAACAGGCTTCAAATCAATCAATCAATCAATAAATGAATCAATCAGTCAACCTTTATTTTCACTTGGCAGTAGTACATTAACCCTTATTTTAATGCAGCCAAAATTTACAACTTAAAGGGACTAAAAAATAACTTAAAATTGTAATTTATATCAAGTATTTACTTAAATGAGCTAAAATAAGAAACGTTTTAAACAAAACAATAAAAAATGAATGGGGTAAGAGCATTAGAAATACAAGCAAACAATATAAAATTTAACTAAAAAGAAATACAATAAATTAGAATACAAGGATAAGTGGACAGGCTAAAATATAAAGTAATATAATAAAGAGATAAATAATTATAATAATAAAATATAACCACATGCATTGTTTTCATATACCGGCTACTTATTTTTAGGGGACTATCAATAGCTAGCGATGAAACAACATTTTAGTAATTTAGCTATTATCAAAACAACCGTGTATAGGCAGTGATCTAACTAAATAAATAACTATTTAAACCCATACAATAAAAAAAATAAAAGTCCTTTATTTGGCAATTAAATGTTGCATCTTGTATTGAACCAAAACAGTGTCTGTTGAACTGTTCCATGTTGAGTTTATTAATAAAGCCATATAAAAACAGTAATATACATTTTGACTATATTATAATGTAAATTATACCACAGTTAGTTCCAACCATGCAAAGTGATTGGCTGAGAGCTGTTCTATGAGTACCGCTATCAGCCGGTAATGCACTGTAACTGAAGCTCTCCATGTATTACTTCGCCCACATACAGGTAACTTAGCAAGGCTGCAGCGCTTACAAACCAAACAGTGCAGCTACAAACAAACAGAGCAGCAATGGAAGTACTTTAATTGGCGGAGTTTTTATAACCAAACAGATCCTACATACTTTCGCTCTTCCTTTCCTGGGGCGGTCCTGATGAGTGCCAGTTCCATTATCATTTTATTATGTTTTTGATGGTCGTTGCAGTGGCTGTTCTTGAGGATACTTAAAATTCTTCTCTTTTTTACAGATTAACTGACATTAATTTTTTTTAAGTTATTTATCTTTACTTAGTTGAGTAGTTCTTGCCATAATATGGATTAGAACATTACCTATTATTAGAGCTTAGATCGACCCCAAAAAATTCAGCCCGACCCCCCCATGGACTGTCATTATTATGGAATGTTTTAGTAAGTAGTGCATTTTCAGGCTGTTTGAAATCTTGCAAAATCTGTTCAGAATGATGTTGATTAACATTGCAACACTGAAGAAGTATAGACCTATTATTTAATAAACATGTTTAATAAGAGCAGCTACACACAGCGCTGCAACTTAAGAGCATAATGCAGGAGCTGCAATGTAAAGGAGCTCACGTGCGATTTAGCTTATAATATAAAAATAGCATTAAAACCATTTAAAGACTATTTTCTCAAGCAGAGAATCTAAACTCTAACTCAAATATTCACTATTATTCACTGTATACCTGTAACTCTACCTCTTCACTACTTTACTTTAACTGATGCTCTCAAACACTTTATTAAGAGACAAGAAATTCAAGTAATTAACTCTTGATGAGTTCAGCACAGCTGTTAACTGAAAGCCTGAATTCCAGGAGACTCTACCTCATAAAACTGACTGAGAAAATCCAGCAGAGATGTTCAAAACTGATCATCTAAGAACCTAAAATATAAAGCATATTCTGATTCGTTTAATATGGTTTTTTGTTTATTTAATAGCTCCATATGTTTTTTATGTATATTTTAAATAAGTTAAGAACTATATGTTGAGCAGTAGAAAGTGAAAGCTGATCCAGTATGAAGTGCTGGGAGTTTGTTTACTGGTTAATGATGAACTGGGTTGAGGTCAGTGTAGCTGAGAATAAAACTTGGTTGGGCGTGTCTCTATTTTTGTAGGAGTATTATTGGGTAATGTGATATTGTGGGCGTGGTTAGTACTCTAGGGGATTTAGATTGAGAGAACTGCGCTGTTCTTTCGCTTTCCGCTCTCGTGCGTCTGACTGGGTTCTGCTGGTATCTGACTGGGTTCTGCTGGTATCTGACTGGGTTCCGCTGGTATCTGACTGGGTTCTACTGGTATCTGACTGGGTTCCGCTGGTTCTGCCATGGTTCTGATGGATCTGGGTCTGCGGGTGCTGTGGACGGGTGCTCTGCTCTCAGGTAGGAGTGAGAGGAGTGATCTGTGAGCTCGTGCTGGAGTGATACAGTAGCTCACTCTGCTGGAGTGTTAGTTATTGAATGAGCGCACTGCTCTATACAGGGAAACGGAGTGGAGATGCGAGGTTTTGCTTTCGGTGAGATCTCTCTCTATAGAATAGTATAGGGCGGGGTATGACGAAGCACTTTTCTTTTATATCTCATATTTAAATCGATTTATAACAACGAGATAATATGATAAAAAAACATAAAACTAAAATTACCACTTGGAAAATTCAGTTTAAATTTTAATTTCCTCTGGTTACTGGTTTCTGCTGGTTAAACTGGTAGACGAGCTTCGATTTTGTTCAGTGAAGAGTCTTATTTTGAGTTGGTTGATGGTTTAACTGGTTTACAAGCATGGTCCATCATACCAAGCAACACAACCAGTATGACCAGCATGATGAAGCAGGTTAACCAGCTTGTTCTTACTAGTCTTGTTGGTTAATTATCTTGGCCTTCTGGCCAATCAGTTTGTCGATAGTGGTTTTGATGGTTGTGCTGGTTGATTAGCATGGTTGGGCGTGGTTATACTAGTCTTCGAGTTTCATCAACAAAAAAACTTTTAAAATCTAATACAGTTTCTTTTGTATTTTTTAGGTAATTGAAGGTACATTAAATTATAATAAATTGCTCCAGTGTTGTAAGAGATAACGACCCCTATATTACTCCCTGTGTAAGGCGTGTCATGATGCTCATCACTATCTTACACCTAGAGCTGGGTGATATGGCCCAAAAAAAAATTTTTCCCCTACTAAAATCTCCTAAAAGTCGCTAGAAGTCGCTAAATGACGTCATCGACTAATTTGCATAATACATGTTTTTGAAGCTGTAAAGGATTAACATTGTGAGAGAGAAAAAAGTGAGTAAAAAACACTCTAAATATGTTAGAAATGATACAAATGAACTCCAACAAATGAACAACTTCTGTTGCTTTTTAAATAGGCAGTCACGTCTCAAAATAACTTTATTTTTACGTAAATTACATTAATCAGTTTTTTGCTGTGTTGTTAAATGTTATTATGAGAGCAGTTCTTTATTTTATAAATTTTTTTTTTAGCTTTCTTAAGTTTTCTTTATTTTCAAACCTATTATAGACAAATTGTTGAATAGCTTTTTACAAAGAGGGAGACACTGTGGACGAGGTGAGTGACAGGCTGTGTGAGTTTAGGGAGGGAGGGAGAGAGGGGCGGGGCTAAGCTCAGGGGAGCTTCGGTGGTGAAAATTAAAACTCAGAGAAAATAGATTTTCATAAAAACACATCGTCCTTAACTGTAAATTCGAATTAATCGATAAAATAGATTAATCGCCCAGCTCTACTTACACCTTATATTTTCACTACTCAGTAAGACGTTCATCGCTATCTCTGTAACACAGGCGCCGTGCCGAGCCGAGCGTACACCCCCACTTATTACACACACATGAACACACAGCAGCACAAACCCAACTTTTACATCAACAATAAACAGAATAGTAAATAAAATAACATTGCTGTTCCCGTAAATGAGCTGCTGGAGCTCCTTCACAGCGTCAACCAGCAGCTCAGTTTCCTCTGCTGAGAAGAGTTTGTTGAACACGTCCAGGTAGCTGCACCGTTACAATAGCAATCCACCAAAGACAGAGCTCACCTGATCTACTCTTAAAGAGAATGATGAGTGACAAAGAGACACTCTGATTGGTTTACATTACGCCCAAAATTAATTAACCACCCCCACGTTTCGAACTGTGCAAGGTATACTTTTCCCGTCGTTATAATAGCAAAGACACACTGACACCACGCCCTAAATCATGCTGCACGGTGCATGGTTGACAGCTTGACTACAGATCACTAAAATAGGAACCCTACAGTATTTACAGCATCTGTTTTTTGTTATTTCATCGACTGAAACAAGAAATTTACTGTGATAGAAATGTTGGCGGTATCATCCAGCACTAATCTGAACTCTCAGGGAGTTTATTTCAGAAGGAATAGGAAAAAGGATTAGGTGTGTGGTTGTTAAACTGGGTTTAGCTCTGCAGACGTCAGCGTTCTCACAGCGCAGTTCTTCAGTTCAGGTAATTTCCCTTAAAGCTTAAGGCCTGGAGGGAACCCAGTGACACACCTTTATGTAAATAATCAGGTACCTCCAACACACAGAGTAGAGCTTCACAATACTGATACTGAACATGACATTATTGCATTTAATGCATTATTGCAATATTTTAAAATACAGGACTTTTCAGATTATATCAGAATAATATTAATAATACACTCTGATAGGCCTATCAATGTAACATGGTTTGAACAATAAGAAAATATTTGTGAGAAATAATATTATTGCCCTAATAAAAACGTTTATCAGTCTAGTCTAGTTAGACTGAGTCTTTCAGGTACTTACCATGACTAGTTCTCTTTTATACATGTATACAGTTTAGTTGTTATTTAGAGATCTTATCTTACCTTTATATACTAGTGTATCTCAAAAAATTTGAATATCATTGAAAAGTTACTTTATTTCAGTAATTCAGTTAAAAATGTGAAACTCATATTATATACATATAGATCTATTTAAGCGTTTATTTATTGTAATGTTGAATATTATGCCTTACAGCCAATGAAAACCCATAAATCAGTGTCTCAGAAAATTAGAATATTATATAATAAGACCAATTGGTGCTTTTGTGGGCAAATCTGCATCTCCTTAAAAGTAGTTATCAGCAGAGGGAAGCTGTAAGATATGAAGTGCTGTAAGATTTTGTGGGAAAACTAAACTGCACTGACTTTAGACTTGATAATAAAACACAGTGGATCAACACCAGCAGATGACAGACATGACTCTCCAAACCATCACTGATCATCAGTACATTTTACATTTCATTTAAAGTAAATTAAAGGATCAGAGTCTGGAGGAAGAGTGGAGAGACACAGTCCAAACTGCTCGAGGTCTAGTGTGAAGTTTCCACCAATCAGTGACGATAAAAGTTCTGTTTTGCTTCTTGTCAAACATCAGCGTCTGACCTCATAAATGCACTTTTGAAAGAATGGTGAAAAATTCCCTTAAACACACTCCTAAACCTCGTGGAAAGCCTTTGCAGAATAGCTGAAGCCGTTATAGCTGTTATAACTGTCACGTCCTCTTCCCGTCCCTCATCAGCCTCCATGTTTTTCCCTTCCTCTGTTTGTCTCTGCTTATCTCCGCCCATGTCTTCAGTGCTCTCACCTGTTTTAATGTGTGACCACGCCCCCTCATCAGTGATCTCCGGTGTTTTCCATTTCTCTTCTGTGTATTTAAGCTCCTTTAGTCTTTAATCTTTAGTGTTACTCTGTCTGGTCTTGTTCGTGTTTCACGTCACTCAGGTTTCTGTTTCTTTGTTTTTAGTTTTGTAGTTTACTTTATTTCCTGTAGTTGTTATTTCCTGTAGTTCTGTCTGTTCATGTTTCTTGTTTTAAGTTTAGTTTTTATTTATTGTTTGTTTAGTTTTTAAAATAAATTTGACAAGGACGTGACCCTGTGTATTTAGATTAAGATTAAGAGGTAACTGGAGTTGATGTGCATGTGAGCATTAAGATTCCCAGATTTGATCAGAATCCAATAATCCAATGTGTTATAATAGTAATAATACTAATATTAATAACAATACACTCTGTTAGGCCTGTCAGTGTAACAGAGTTTGGACAGTATATTGTGGCAGATATATATTGTGTTACTGATAATGACTAGCTCTCTTTACCATCATGCTTGTATACATTTAAACTTATAGCTATAAATACAATCTTCCTTTATATACTAGTGTATCACAAAAATTAGAATATCAGAATAATTCAGCCAAAAATGTGAAACTCACATATTATTATACAGATGTATTAAACACACAGAGTGATCTATTTAAGCATTTATTTATTTTATTGTTGATTATTGATTATGACTTACAGCCAGTAAAAGCCCAAAAATCAGTGTATCAGAAAATTAGAATATTATATAATAAGACCAATTGGTGCTTTTGATATGCAGTGTGGGCAGTGTGCCAAATCCTGCTGGAAAATGAAATCCTCCCTGCTGCGCATACCTGACATACCTGAGCTTAAATTCACAGAAGGGGAGCGGAAAACAGCGGAGATCACTAATGAGGGGGCGTGGTTATAGAGTGAAACAGGTGGAAACAGGTGCTCTGAGCACATGGCTCTGAAAACAAAAAAGGAAGGGAAAAAGATGGAGGCTGATGAGGGACAGGAGGAGGACGTGACAGTAACCCTGTGTATTTAGAATAAGATGAAGATATAACTCCAGGTTGACGTGAACATTAATGTGGTATATATATATTTGTGTTTATATTGTGTTGTAGTTGTGAGCGTTGCCGTGGTGATCACTCCTCCTAAAGTGGTGGTTGAGTATGGAGGCCCCACCTCGGCCGTGTGCACCACTAACCTCACGCACATGGGTCTGGGCTGGGAGGCGCCGCAGGGGCCGGTGGAGGCGAAAGCTGACGTCCAATCCCTCACCTGGACGGTGGACAATCTCACAGAGTGGGACATTTCTCCATACTGCTATCTCACCAAAACCAACAACGAACAGGAGACAGAAAAACTCCAAGTCCTGGTTTACAGTACGTATCTGATTCCTTTACAACTTTAATTACAGTATTACAGATATATATTTATTATATATTCATTCACTATTGTACACTGCTGCTTCCTTTATATCCTGTATAGTTATACATTTACCTATTTATATATAATACTCTATAATTCTATTATATATATATATATATATATATATTATATTTAATATTTTACTATTTATGAACATTACTCAATACTACACAATACTAATGTATTGTTATTTATATATTAAATTATTATCATTATTAAGTTATTAAAACAAGCAAAAAATAAATGTGATTAAGAAGAAATTAAATAAATTAGAATAAAAGGATATGCAGCAATAAAATAAAGAAATAAATCATTAGAGTAATAAAAAATAAACACAATTCAAGAAACAGAGGACTAAAATAACACCAAAACTATAAAAAATGAAAAGGATCAAATAAATGAAATAAGAGTGTAAAAGTAAAAAAAAAAAAAATTAAAAAGTTAAAAGAAACTAAAACAGGTACAGACTGTCTGAAAGTGGTTAGAGACTAAAAGTGTGAAATGATTTAGTGACACAGTGAGCTGAGTTTTAGAGTTTTAATTTTTAGTAAGTGTGAACTGTGCTCAGTAACACTATTACTGGTGAGGGAACTTCCTGTACCAGCGTGAAAATAAAGTGTGATATGTTTCACGTTTCAGTGCAAAAACACTGTGCAGGACTGAGGCGTGATCACACCACACATATAACACACACACACAATACACACATCAACACACTAAACACACACACCAACACACACACCAACACACACAGCTGTGCTCGTGCCGTGGCTCTCTCTATTTAAATGAATTGTCAGGGGGCATTTCTGAGAAGTGCTTCCGTTAAGACTTTTGCGGACATGTCAGGATACATGATGCATGTAGCAGAATGCGTTTATCCTCTTCCTCATGAACAGCCTGCAGTTGGGAAACACCAAAGTCAGCTGTAGATGCCACTTTTTCAGGGTCAGGAAATCCCCCACTGATCACAATTTCCCAACCATACTGATGAATTTACCTTTCAAGCTCCTCTGACAGGAAATGGGTCAGGTTTGCTTTGTTTTCATCCAGGTCAATAAAAGTGTTCCAGTCAGCGGGTACCTTCACATTGCTTCTGACAATGGTCCGAATATTTAGTCTTAGTCTTTTGTCATGCTGCGTTTTGCTCTAGCTCCATTCTTTATTGAGTTTTGTTTGTACTGATCGAACAATAGGTCAACTCTTGTGATCCCACCATGTAGATGACCACTGACTTTATGCATGAAAATGTCAGCGTACTCTCCAAATGTTGATGCATCAGGAAGTTTTCCTAAAGCTCTCACCAGGGCCATCCCATCAATTATAGTGCACGTGCTCACAGGAGATGAAGTGAGGTCGGTTACCATTGCACCAGCTTGTAGTATGGTGGCAAGGTCAGCTTTGCTGGTTGGTCTCAGCAACAGATCTGCTGTGACAAGTGAGAGAGGTACTGCACACAGTTCTTTTTGAAGGAGCTCATCAATGTTGACCTCTCTACCGCTGTCCATGGATACAATTATGCAACGAAAAATATCCCTGTCAGGCTTTACACACTTGGACTTTTCACGTTTCTTATTTTTGCTGTAGTACCAATCTGAGAATGTTTTGGGGTTTCTCTTGGTCAGGCTACTTGTTTCCCAGACTCTACAGCATTGATAAGGTCTTCCAGTATGTCCTCTGAAACCACATCACCAGTTGTCAACGACACTAGCTTGTGCATATTCTCCTCTGCAAACACACTGTACCTTCAGAACTGCTCCACAAGTTGAATGACATCATCATTATCCCTCCTCAGTCTTGATGGAGGGCAGTCTTTGTGGGTGTCTTCATCATCCTCTCCATCATGTATGAGACAAAACAAGGATCTGGTGTCCTGTGCCAAGGTTGCTCTTTCATTGTAGGTGTTACAAGCCCCTTGTAAGATGGTGGCTGGGGTATGAGAGGTACAAGTTAGGCAGTAACATTATGAGTGTGTGTTGTTAAATGGAAGTGAGGAGACAGACAAGTTGACAGTTGTTTAAAAGACATGTGTAACAGTACGGATTTGTTTAAGGAAGTTAAAACTCAAAAACCGACCTTCTGGGTGGACCATGGATGGTGCCAAAGGAAAGAAATAAAGAAAAACAACTTACCTGCTTAACCAACAAAATAACCTAACAAAATATACAAGTGTGGCACCCATCCCCTTATCTAGTGTGTCTATACAAGGTTTTACCTACTGTGATGGAATGTATAGGCGCCTGTTCTTGCCTGTCCATGCCAGGGTGGTTAAGAAACAGAACTGAGTAAAAAGTTACAGCTGCAGATAAGAACACTGGAGGCTAAAACTCAGGCTAAACAAACAGAGGCAATCAGCATAATCCTCAACAGAGTTTCAGTATACTCTAACAGCCAGTCTCAGATAGTATTAAAAACTACAAAGTACCATTAAGCCCCTCACAAACACAAAGCCTCCTCCATTGGTCCACAGGTGGAGGTATTTAAACAGGAAGCACCACCCCTTCCTGGAGAGCCACTCCTCCCATTGTTGGATGTGGTCAGCTGATCCTCAGCATGTCTCCCATTGGCTGGCAGAACTCTGTACAGTGCAGGATAGGAGTAGAGTAGAAAGAAGAACAAAATAGAAAGAAAACAAAACACAAAAAAAGATATATACGTGCCCTTGTGGCACATAACAGTAGGTGATAGACCACCGGTTTCTTGCTGACTCATTTCGAGTGATACCGACCAATCCTCCGGCAGCCTTTCCAGTTTTGTTAATATGCTCAAGACACAGATCAAAAGGCACATTGTTGAACCTGTGGTTTGTTTCCTTTGCTTCAAAATCCCCATTCAGGAAGCCTTTATAGACCTGTGGTGCTGTCTAGGCCAGATGTTCCATATCTGCTACGAAAACTGCACCCCATCTTGTGTAGTGGGTGTGGTCATAAGCGAACCACGGCATCATGCTCTTGAAGGCTGACATGTACAGGTTCCAGTCACCACACCTCAGTGCCCGTGTAAATGCCAGCAGAATAGACACAAGGTCCACCATGTATTGGTGCCAGAAGGTAAAAATTGGTTTGGCTTTGTTTGCTTCGTCAAACTCTGCAAGGAGATCTTGAACCTTTTCTGCTTTCAGCACAAGCTCTTCATAGCATGCTGCAGCAGTTTCAATTTCATCACATCGTATGTGTTCTGAGATTGCTTCTGCCAACTGAGTGCAACTGTTGTCAATAGTGCAATCATTGTCATCCACCCATTGCAGAAAAGTTGGCCACAGCATTCTCCGAAGGGCTTCAAAGGCAAGTTTGTGCCCAGAGGAAAATTTTATTGCTTAATTTGCTAGTATTGACCCACGCCCTTTACTGGGCGGAGAAGAAGAAAAGAGGGGGGCGAACTCAGAGTATTGGGGTGGAGTTCGGGGCAGCTTCGCTTTAAAGCGTGAAGCCGAAGCCCCAAAAATTAAATCAGAACTTTCGACCACTGCAATACACACACAATACACACACAATATACACACAATACACACACAATACACACACAATACACACACAATACACACACAATACACACACCAACACACACACCAACACACAATACACACACAATACACACACCAACACACACACCAACACACAATACACAAACAATACACACACCAACACACACACCAACACACACCAACACACAATACACACACCAACACACACCAACACACAATACACACACCAACACACACCAACACACAATACACACACAATACACACACCAACACACAATACACACACCAACACACACACCAACACACACCACCACACAATACACACACCAACACACACACCAACACACAATACACACACCAACACACACCAACACACAATACACACACAATACACACACCAACACACACCAACACACAATACACACACAATACACACACACCAACACACACACCAACACACACACCAACACACACACCAACACACACCACCACACAATACACACACCAACACACACACCAACACACACACCAACACACACCACCACACAATACACACACCAACACACACACCAACACACAATACACACACCAACACACACCAACACACAATACACACACAATACACACACCAACACACACCAACACACAATACACACACAATACACACACACCAACACACACACCAACACACACACCAACACACAATACACACACAATACACACACACCAACACACACACCAACACACAATACACACACCAACACACACACCAACACACACCAACACACACACCAACACACAATACACACACCAACACACACCAACACACAATACACACACAATACACACCAACACACACACCAACACACACCAACACACACCAACACACAATACACACACAATACACACACCAACACACACCAACACACAATACACACACACCAACACACACACCAACACACAATACACACACAATACACACACACCAACACACACACCAACACACAATACACACACCAACACACACACCAACACACACACCAACACACAATACACACACCAACACACACCAACACACAATACACACACAATACACACACACCAACACACACACCAACACACAATACACACACCAACACACACACCAACACACAATACACACACCAACACACACCAACACACAATACACACACCAACACACAATACACACACCAACACACACCAACACACAATGCACACACAATACACACCAACACACAATACACACACAATACACACACACCAACACACACACCAACACACACACCAACACACAATACACACACACCAACACACACACCAACACACAATACACACACAATACACACACCAACACACACACCAACACACAATACACACACCAACACACACCAACACACAATACACACACAATACACACACCAACACACAATACACACACCAACACACACCAACACACAATACACACACCAACACACACAAACACACAATACACACACCAACACACACCAACACACAATACACACACAATACACACACACCAACACACACACCAACACACACACCAACACACAATACACACACCAACACACACACCAACACACACACCAACACACACACCAACACACAATACACACACAATACACACACCAACACACACCAACACACAATACACACACCAACACACAATACACACACCAACACACACCAACACACACCAACACACACACCAACACACACCAACACACACCAACACACAATACACACACCAACACACACCAACACACAATACACACACCAACACACACCAACACACACATCAACACACATTACACACACAATACACACACCAACACACACCAACACACACCAACACACAGTACACACACCAACACACACACCAACACACAATACACACAATACACACACAATACACACACAATACACACACAATATACACACAATATACACACAATACACACACCAACACACAATACACAATACACACACCAACACACAACACACACACACCAACACACAACACACACACACCAACACACACCAACACACACACCAACACACAATACACACACAATACACACACCAACACACAACACACACACACACCAACACACACACCAACACACAATACACACACAATACACACACCAACACACACACCAACACACACACCAACAAACAATACACACACAATACACACACCAATACACACACCAACACACATACAATACACACACAATACACAATACACACCAACACACACCAACACACAATACACACACCAACACACACACCAACACACACACCAACACACAATACACACACAATACACAAACCAACACACAACACACACCAACACACACCAATACACAACACACACACCAACACACAATACACACACACCAACACACACCAACACACACACCAACACACAATACACACACAACACACACCAACACACAACACACACCAACACACACACCAACACACACACAAACACACACCAACACACACCAATATACAACACACACACACCAACACACACCAACACACACCAACACACACCAACACACAACACACACCAACACACACACCAACACACACACAAACACACACCAACACACACCAATACACAACACACACCAACACACAATACACACACACCAACACACACCAACACACACCAACACACAACACACACCAACACACAACACACTCCAACACACACCAACACACACACCAACACACAATACACACACAATACACACACACCAACACACACACCAACACACGCACCAACACACACACCAACACACGCACCAACACACGCACCAAAACACAACACACACACACCAACACACACACCAACACACACACCAACACACACCAACACACACACCAACACACACACCAACACACACACCAACACACACCAACACACACACCAACACACACACAAACACACACACCAACACACACCAACACACACCAACACACACACAAACACACACCAACACACACCAACACACACCAACACACACACCAACACACACACCAACACACACACCAACACACACACCAACACACACACCAACACACACACAAACACACACCAACACACACCAATACACACACCAATACACACCAACACACACACACACCAACACACACACCAACACACACACAATACACACACCAACACACACACCAACACACACACCAACACACGCACCAACACACACACCAACACACACACCAACACACGCACCAACACACACACCAACACACACACACACACCAACACACACACCAACACACACCAACACACACACCAACACACACACCAACACACACACCAAC